>NW_028175168.1:0-72669 GCF_965226575.1 Pagrus pagrus | reverse complement strand
CCAAAGACCTGGAAGCTATTGAAATAAATGGGCGGGGTATTTTTTCGTGAAAAATGGCCTTTTCTTTAAAATATTCATGTAAAATACAAATTCCACCAGAATCCAACCAAAACTGGCCAGCCTCATTCCACCGGTGAGGAGGACATGCGTGATCAATTTCGAGTCAATCGGTCAAAAGACGGCCGTGGTCCGAAACCCCAGCCCCTTAACCCTAACCCTAGCCCTAACAGCAGCCTTAAGCCAGCCTCATTTAAAATGGCCCCTTTCACTAAAATATTCACCAAAAATACAAATTCCACCCGAATCCAACGGGGACTGCTGTGTCTCGTTCAGCCAGTATAGGAGCACGTCTGGGAGAAGTTTCGAGTCAATCGGTCCAAAGACCTGGAAGCTATTGAAATAAATGGGCGGGGTATTTTTTCGTGAAAAATGGCCTTTTCTTTAAAATATTCATGTCAAATACAAATTCCACCGGAATCCAACCAAAACTGGCGACCCTGCTTACACCAGTGAGGAGGACATGCCTGATCGATTTCGAGTCAATCGGTCCAGCCAATCACTAACCCTAACCCTAACCCTAACCCTAGCCTCAGCCTTAAGCCAGGCCTCATGAAAGATTGTCCCTCTGACTAAAATATTCACCAAAAATACAAATTTCACCCGAATCCAACGGGGACTGCTGTGTCTCGTTCAGCCGCTACAGGAGCACGTTTGGGGGAAATTTCCAGTCAATCGGTCCAAAGACCTGGAAGCTATTGAAATAAATGGGCGGGGTATTTTTTCGTGAAAAATGGCCTTTTCTTTAAAATATTCATGTAAAATACAAATTCCACCAGAATCCAACCAAAACTGGCCAGCCTCATTCCACCGGTGAGGAGGACATGCGTGATCAATTTCGAGTCAATCGGTCAAAAGACGGCCGTGGTCCGAAACCCCAGCCCCTTAACCCTAACCCTAGCCCTAACAGCAGCCTTAAGCCAGCCTCATTTAAAATGGCCCCTTTCACTAAAATATTCACCAAAAATACAAATTCCACCCGAATCCAACGGGGACTGCTGTGTCTCGTTCAGCCAGTATAGGAGCACGTCTGGGAGAAGTTTCGAGTCAATCGGTCCAAAGACCTGGAAGCTATTGAAATAAATGGGCGGGGTATTTTTTCGTGAAAAATGGCCTTTTCTTTAAAATATTCATGTCAAATACAAATTCCACCGGAATCCAACCAAAACTGGCGACCCTGCTTACACCAGTGAGGAGGACATGCCTGATCGATTTCGAGTCAATCGGTCCAGCCAATCACTAACCCTAACCCTAACCCTAACCCTAGCCTCAGCCTTAAGCCAGGCCTCATGAAAGATTGTCCCTCTGACTAAAATATTCACCAAAAATACAAATTTCACCCGAATCCAACGGGGACTGCTGTGTCTCGTTCAGCCGCTACAGGAGCACGTTTGGGGGAAATTTCCAGTCAATCGGTCCAAAGACCTGGAAGCTATTGAAATAAATGGGCGGGGTATTTTTTCGTGAAAAATGGCCTTTTCTTTAAAATATTCATGTAAAATACAAATTCCACCAGAATCCAACCAAAACTGGCCAGCCTCATTCCACCGGTGAGGAGGACATGCGTGATCAATTTCGAGTCAATCGGTCAAAAGACGGCCGTGGTCCGAAACCCCAGCCCCTTAACCCTAACCCTAGCCCTAACAGCAGCCTTAAGCCAGCCTCATTTAAAATGGCCCCTTTCACTAAAATATTCACCAAAAATACAAATTCCACCCGAATCCAACGGGGACTGCTGTGTCTCGTTCAGCCAGTATAGGAGCACGTCTGGGAGAAGTTTCGAGTCAATCGGTCCAAAGACCTGGAAGCTATTGAAATAAATGGGCGGGGTATTTTTTCGTGAAAAATGGCCTTTTCTTTAAAATATTCATGTCAAATACAAATTCCACCGGAATCCAACCAAAACTGGCGACCCTGCTTACACCAGTGAGGAGGACATGCCTGATCGATTTCGAGTCAATCGGTCCAGCCAATCACTAACCCTAACCCTAACCCTAACCCTAGCCTCAGCCTTAAGCCAGGCCTCATGAAAGATTGTCCCTCTGACTAAAATATTCACCAAAAATACAAATTTCACCCGAATCCAACGGGGACTGCTGTGTCTCGTTCAGCCGCTACAGGAGCACGTTTGGGGGAAATTTCCAGTCAATCGGTCCAAAGACCTGGAAGCTATTGAAATAAATGGGCGGGGTATTTTTTCGTGAAAAATGGCCTTTTCTTTAAAATATTCATGTAAAATACAAATTCCACCAGAATCCAACCAAAACTGGCCAGCCTCATTCCACCGGTGAGGAGGACATGCGTGATCAATTTCGAGTCAATCGGTCAAAAGACGGCCGTGGTCCGAAACCCCAGCCCCTTAACCCTAACCCTAGCCCTAACAGCAGCCTTAAGCCAGCCTCATTTAAAATGGCCCCTTTCACTAAAATATTCACCAAAAATACAAATTCCACCCGAATCCAACGGGGACTGCTGTGTCTCGTTCAGCCAGTATAGGAGCACGTCTGGGAGAAGTTTCGAGTCAATCGGTCCAAAGACCTGGAAGCTATTGAAATAAATGGGCGGGGTATTTTTTCGTGAAAAATGGCCTTTTCTTTAAAATATTCATGTCAAATACAAATTCCACCGGAATCCAACCAAAACTGGCGACCCTGCTTACACCAGTGAGGAGGACATGCCTGATCGATTTCGAGTCAATCGGTCCAGCCAATCACTAACCCTAACCCTAACCCTAACCCTAGCCTCAGCCTTAAGCCAGGCCTCATGAAAGATTGTCCCTCTGACTAAAATATTCACCAAAAATACAAATTTCACCCGAATCCAACGGGGACTGCTGTGTCTCGTTCAGCCGCTACAGGAGCACGTTTGGGGGAAATTTCCAGTCAATCGGTCCAAAGACCTGGAAGCTATTGAAATAAATGGGCGGGGTATTTTTTCGTGAAAAATGGCCTTTTCTTTAAAATATTCATGTAAAATACAAATTCCACCAGAATCCAACCAAAACTGGCCAGCCTCATTCCACCGGTGAGGAGGACATGCGTGATCAATTTCGAGTCAATCGGTCAAAAGACGGCCGTGGTCCGAAACCCCAGCCCCTTAACCCTAACCCTAGCCCTAACAGCAGCCTTAAGCCAGCCTCATTTAAAATGGCCCCTTTCACTAAAATATTCACCAAAAATACAAATTCCACCCGAATCCAACGGGGACTGCTGTGTCTCGTTCAGCCAGTATAGGAGCACGTCTGGGAGAAGTTTCGAGTCAATCGGTCCAAAGACCTGGAAGCTATTGAAATAAATGGGCGGGGTATTTTTTCGTGAAAAATGGCCTTTTCTTTAAAATATTCATGTCAAATACAAATTCCACCGGAATCCAACCAAAACTGGCGACCCTGCTTACACCAGTGAGGAGGACATGCCTGATCGATTTCGAGTCAATCGGTCCAGCCAATCACTAACCCTAACCCTAACCCTAACCCTAGCCTCAGCCTTAAGCCAGGCCTCATGAAAGATTGTCCCTCTGACTAAAATATTCACCAAAAATACAAATTTCACCCGAATCCAACGGGGACTGCTGTGTCTCGTTCAGCCGCTACAGGAGCACGTTTGGGGGAAATTTCCAGTCAATCGGTCCAAAGACCTGGAAGCTATTGAAATAAATGGGCGGGGTATTTTTTCGTGAAAAATGGCCTTTTCTTTAAAATATTCATGTAAAATACAAATTCCACCAGAATCCAACCAAAACTGGCCAGCCTCATTCCACCGGTGAGGAGGACATGCGTGATCAATTTCGAGTCAATCGGTCAAAAGACGGCCGTGGTCCGAAACCCCAGCCCCTTAACCCTAACCCTAGCCCTAACAGCAGCCTTAAGCCAGCCTCATTTAAAATGGCCCCTTTCACTAAAATATTCACCAAAAATACAAATTCCACCCGAATCCAACGGGGACTGCTGTGTCTCGTTCAGCCAGTATAGGAGCACGTCTGGGAGAAGTTTCGAGTCAATCGGTCCAAAGACCTGGAAGCTATTGAAATAAATGGGCGGGGTATTTTTTCGTGAAAAATGGCCTTTTCTTTAAAATATTCATGTCAAATACAAATTCCACCGGAATCCAACCAAAACTGGCGACCCTGCTTACACCAGTGAGGAGGACATGCCTGATCGATTTCGAGTCAATCGGTCCAGCCAATCACTAACCCTAACCCTAACCCTAACCCTAGCCTCAGCCTTAAGCCAGGCCTCATGAAAGATTGTCCCTCTGACTAAAATATTCACCAAAAATACAAATTTCACCCGAATCCAACGGGGACTGCTGTGTCTCGTTCAGCCGCTACAGGAGCACGTTTGGGGGAAATTTCCAGTCAATCGGTCCAAAGACCTGGAAGCTATTGAAATAAATGGGCGGGGTATTTTTTCGTGAAAAATGGCCTTTTCTTTAAAATATTCATGTAAAATACAAATTCCACCAGAATCCAACCAAAACTGGCCAGCCTCATTCCACCGGTGAGGAGGACATGCGTGATCAATTTCGAGTCAATCGGTCAAAAGACGGCCGTGGTCCGAAACCCCAGCCCCTTAACCCTAACCCTAGCCCTAACAGCAGCCTTAAGCCAGCCTCATTTAAAATGGCCCCTTTCACTAAAATATTCACCAAAAATACCAATTCCACCCGAATCCAACGGGGACTGCTGTGTCTCGTTCAGCCAGTATAGGAGCACGTCTGGGAGAAGTTTCGAGTCAATCGGTCCAAAGACCTGGAAGCTATTGAAATAAATGGGCGGGGTATTTTTTCGTGAAAAATGGCCTTTTCTTTAAAATATTCATGTCAAATACAAATTCCACCGGAATCCAACCAAAACTGGCGACCCTGCTTACACCAGTGAGGAGGACATGCCTGATCGATTTCGAGTCAATCGGTCCAGCCAATCACTAACCCTAACCCTAACCCTAACCCTAGCCTCAGCCTTAAGCCAGGCCTCATGAAAGATTGTCCCTCTGACTAAAATATTCACCAAAAATACAAATTTCACCCGAATCCAACGGGGACTGCTGTGTCTCGTTCAGCCGCTACAGGAGCACGTTTGGGGGAAATTTCCAGTCAATCGGTCCAAAGACCTGGAAGCTATTGAAATAAATGGGCGGGGTATTTTTTCGTGAAAAATGGCCTTTTCTTTAAAATATTCATGTAAAATACAAATTCCACCAGAATCCAACCAAAACTGGCCAGCCTCATTCCACCGGTGAGGAGGACATGCGTGATCAATTTCGAGTCAATCGGTCAAAAGACGGCCGTGGTCCGAAACCCCAGCCCCTTAACCCTAACCCTAGCCCTAACAGCAGCCTTAAGCCAGCCTCATTTAAAATGGCCCCTTTCACTAAAATATTCACCAAAAATACCAATTCCACCCGAATCCAACGGGGACTGCTGTGTCTCGTTCAGCCAGTATAGGAGCACGTCTGGGAGAAGTTTCGAGTCAATCGGTCCAAAGACCTGGAAGCTATTGAAATAAATGGGCGGGGTATTTTTTCGTGAAAAATGGCCTTTTCTTTAAAATATTCATGTCAAATACAAATTCCACCGGAATCCAACCAAAACTGGCGACCCTGCTTACACCAGTGAGGAGGACATGCCTGATCGATTTCGAGTCAATCGGTCCAGCCAATCACTAACCCTAACCCTAACCCTAACCCTAGCCTCAGCCTTAAGCCAGGCCTCATGAAAGATTGTCCCTCTGACTAAAATATTCACCAAAAATACAAATTTCACCCGAATCCAACGGGGACTGCTGTGTCTCGTTCAGCCGCTACAGGAGCACGTTTGGGGGAAATTTCCAGTCAATCGGTCCAAAGACCTGGAAGCTATTGAAATAAATGGGCGGGGTATTTTTTTCGTGAAAAATGGCCTTTTCTTTAAAATATTCATGTAAAATACAAATTCCACCAGAATCCAACCAAAACTGGCCAGCCTCATTCCACCGGTGAGGAGGACATGCGTGATCAATTTCGAGTCAATCGGTCAAAAGACGGCCGTGGTCCGAAACCCCAGCCCCTTAACCCTAACCCTAGCCCTAACAGCAGCCTTAAGCCAGCCTCATTTAAAATGGCCCCTTTCACTAAAATATTCACCAAAAATACCAATTCCACCCGAATCCAACGGGGACTGCTGTGTCTCGTTCAGCCAGTATAGGAGCACGTCTGGGAGAAGTTTCGAGTCAATCGGTCCAAAGACCTGGAAGCTATTGAAATAAATGGGCGGGGTATTTTTTCGTGAAAAATGGCCTTTTCTTTAAAATATTCATGTCAAATACAAATTCCACCGGAATCCAACCAAAACTGGCGACCCTGCTTACACCAGTGAGGAGGACATGCCTGATCGATTTCGAGTCAATCGGTCCAGCCAATCACTAACCCTAACCCTAACCCTAACCCTAGCCTCAGCCTTAAGCCAGGCCTCATGAAAGATTGTCCCTCTGACTAAAATATTCACCAAAAATACAAATTTCACCCGAATCCAACGGGGACTGCTGTGTCTCGTTCAGCCGCTACAGGAGCACGTTTGGGGGAAATTTCCAGTCAATCGGTCCAAAGACCTGGAAGCTATTGAAATAAATGGGCGGGGTATTTTTTCGTGAAAAATGGCCTTTTCTTTAAAATATTCATGTAAAATACAAATTCCACCAGAATCCAACCAAAACTGGCCAGCCTCATTCCACCGGTGAGGAGGACATGCGTGATCAATTTCGAGTCAATCGGTCAAAAGACGGCCGTGGTCCGAAACCCCAGCCCCTTAACCCTAACCCTAGCCCTAACAGCAGCCTTAAGCCAGCCTCATTTAAAATGGCCCCTTTCACTAAAATATTCACCAAAAATACCAATTCCACCCGAATCCAACGGGGACTGCTGTGTCTCGTTCAGCCAGTATAGGAGCACGTCTGGGAGAAGTTTCGAGTCAATCGGTCCAAAGACCTGGAAGCTATTGAAATAAATGGGCGGGGTATTTTTTCGTGAAAAATGGCCTTTTCTTTAAAATATTCATGTCAAATACAAATTCCACCGGAATCCAACCAAAACTGGCGACCCTGCTTACACCAGTGAGGAGGACATGCCTGATCGATTTCGAGTCAATCGGTCCAGCCAATCACTAACCCTAACCCTAACCCTAACCCTAGCCTCAGCCTTAAGCCAGGCCTCATGAAAGATTGTCCCTCTGACTAAAATATTCACCAAAAATACAAATTTCACCCGAATCCAACGGGGACTGCTGTGTCTCGTTCAGCCGCTACAGGAGCACGTTTGGGGGAAATTTCCAGTCAATCGGTCCAAAGACCTGGAAGCTATTGAAATAAATGGGCGGGGTATTTTTTCGTGAAAAATGGCCTTTTCTTTAAAATATTCATGTAAAATACAAATTCCACCAGAATCCAACCAAAACTGGCCAGCCTCATTCCACCGGTGAGGAGGACATGCGTGATCAATTTCGAGTCAATCGGTCAAAAGACGGCCGTGGTCCGAAACCCCAGCCCCTTAACCCTAACCCTAGCCCTAACAGCAGCCTTAAGCCAGCCTCATTTAAAATGGCCCCTTTCACTAAAATATTCACCAAAAATACCAATTCCACCCGAATCCAACGGGGACTGCTGTGTCTCGTTCAGCCAGTATAGGAGCACGTCTGGGAGAAGTTTCGAGTCAATCGGTCCAAAGACCTGGAAGCTATTGAAATAAATGGGCGGGGTATTTTTTCGTGAAAAATGGCCTTTTCTTTAAAATATTCATGTCAAATACAAATTCCACCGGAATCCAACCAAAACTGGCGACCCTGCTTACACCAGTGAGGAGGACATGCCTGATCGATTTCGAGTCAATCGGTCCAGCCAATCACTAACCCTAACCCTAACCCTAACCCTAGCCTCAGCCTTAAGCCAGGCCTCATGAAAGATTGTCCCTCTGACTAAAATATTCACCAAAAATACAAATTTCACCCGAATCCAACGGGGACTGCTGTGTCTCGTTCAGCCGCTACAGGAGCACGTTTGGGGGAAATTTCCAGTCAATCGGTCCAAAGACCTGGAAGCTATTGAAATAAATGGGCGGGGTATTTTTTCGTGAAAAATGGCCTTTTCTTTAAAATATTCATGTAAAATACAAATTCCACCAGAATCCAACCAAAACTGGCCAGCCTCATTCCACCGGTGAGGAGGACATGCGTGATCAATTTCGAGTCAATCGGTCAAAAGACGGCCGTGGTCCGAAACCCCAGCCCCTTAACCCTAACCCTAGCCCTAACAGCAGCCTTAAGCCAGCCTCATTTAAAATGGCCCCTTTCACTAAAATATTCACCAAAAATACCAATTCCACCCGAATCCAACGGGGACTGCTGTGTCTCGTTCAGCCAGTATAGGAGCACGTCTGGGAGAAGTTTCGAGTCAATCGGTCCAAAGACCTGGAAGCTATTGAAATAAATGGGCGGGGTATTTTTTCGTGAAAAATGGCCTTTTCTTTAAAATATTCATGTCAAATACAAATTCCACCGGAATCCAACCAAAACTGGCGACCCTGCTTACACCAGTGAGGAGGACATGCCTGATCGATTTCGAGTCAATCGGTCCAGCCAATCACTAACCCTAACCCTAACCCTAACCCTAGCCTCAGCCTTAAGCCAGGCCTCATGAAAGATTGTCCCTCTGACTAAAATATTCACCAAAAATACAAATTTCACCCGAATCCAACGGGGACTGCTGTGTCTCGTTCAGCCGCTACAGGAGCACGTTTGGGGGAAATTTCCAGTCAATCGGTCCAAAGACCTGGAAGCTATTGAAATAAATGGGCGGGGTATTTTTTCGTGAAAAATGGCCTTTTCTTTAAAATATTCATGTAAAATACAAATTCCACCAGAATCCAACCAAAACTGGCCAGCCTCATTCCACCGGTGAGGAGGACATGCGTGATCAATTTCGAGTCAATCGGTCAAAAGACGGCCGTGGTCCGAAACCCCAGCCCCTTAACCCTAACCCTAGCCCTAACAGCAGCCTTAAGCCAGCCTCATTTAAAATGGCCCCTTTCACTAAAATATTCACCAAAAATACCAATTCCACCCGAATCCAACGGGGACTGCTGTGTCTCGTTCAGCCAGTATAGGAGCACGTCTGGGAGAAGTTTCGAGTCAATCGGTCCAAAGACCTGGAAGCTATTGAAATAAATGGGCGGGGTATTTTTTCGTGAAAAATGGCCTTTTCTTTAAAATATTCATGTCAAATACAAATTCCACCGGAATCCAACCAAAACTGGCGACCCTGCTTACACCAGTGAGGAGGACATGCCTGATCGATTTCGAGTCAATCGGTCCAGCCAATCACTAACCCTAACCCTAACCCTAACCCTAGCCTCAGCCTTAAGCCAGGCCTCATGAAAGATTGTCCCTCTGACTAAAATATTCACCAAAAATACAAATTTCACCCGAATCCAACGGGGACTGCTGTGTCTCGTTCAGCCGCTACAGGAGCACGTTTGGGGGAAATTTCCAGTCAATCGGTCCAAAGACCTGGAAGCTATTGAAATAAATGGGCGGGGTATTTTTTCGTGAAAAATGGCCTTTTCTTTAAAATATTCATGTAAAATACAAATTCCACCAGAATCCAACCAAAACTGGCCAGCCTCATTCCACCGGTGAGGAGGACATGCGTGATCAATTTCGAGTCAATCGGTCAAAAGACGGCCGTGGTCCGAAACCCCAGCCCCTTAACCCTAACCCTAGCCCTAACAGCAGCCTTAAGCCAGCCTCATTTAAAATGGCCCCTTTCACTAAAATATTCACCAAAAATACAAATTCCACCCGAATCCAACGGGGACTGCTGTGTCTCGTTCAGCCAGTATAGGAGCACGTCTGGGAGAAGTTTCGAGTCAATCGGTCCAAAGACCTGGAAGCTATTGAAATAAATGGGCGGGGTATTTTTTCGTGAAAAATGGCCTTTTCTTTAAAATATTCATGTCAAATACAAATTCCACCGGAATCCAACCAAAACTGGCGACCCTGCTTACACCAGTGAGGAGGACATGCCTGATCGATTTCGAGTCAATCGGTCCAGCCAATCACTAACCCTAACCCTAACCCTAACCCTAGCCTCAGCCTTAAGCCAGGCCTCATGAAAGATTGTCCCTCTGACTAAAATATTCACCAAAAATACAAATTTCACCCGAATCCAACGGGGACTGCTGTGTCTCGTTCAGCCGCTACAGGAGCACGTTTGGGGGAAATTTCCAGTCAATCGGTCCAAAGACCTGGAAGCTATTGAAATAAATGGGCGGGGTATTTTTTCGTGAAAAATGGCCTTTTCTTTAAAATATTCATGTAAAATACAAATTCCACCAGAATCCAACCAAAACTGGCCAGCCTCATTCCACCGGTGAGGAGGACATGCGTGATCAATTTCGAGTCAATCGGTCAAAAGACGGCCGTGGTCCGAAACCCCAGCCCCTTAACCCTAACCCTAGCCCTAACAGCAGCCTTAAGCCAGCCTCATTTAAAATGGCCCCTTTCACTAAAATATTCACCAAAAATACCAATTCCACCCGAATCCAACGGGGACTGCTGTGTCTCGTTCAGCCAGTATAGGAGCACGTCTGGGAGAAGTTTCGAGTCAATCGGTCCAAAGACCTGGAAGCTATTGAAATAAATGGGCGGGGTATTTTTTCGTGAAAAATGGCCTTTTCTTTAAAATATTCATGTCAAATACAAATTCCACCGGAATCCAACCAAAACTGGCGACCCTGCTTACACCAGTGAGGAGGACATGCCTGATCGATTTCGAGTCAATCGGTCCAGCCAATCACTAACCCTAACCCTAACCCTAACCCTAGCCTCAGCCTTAAGCCAGGCCTCATGAAAGATTGTCCCTCTGACTAAAATATTCACCAAAAATACAAATTTCACCCGAATCCAACGGGGACTGCTGTGTCTCGTTCAGCCGCTACAGGAGCACGTTTGGGGGAAATTTCCAGTCAATCGGTCCAAAGACCTGGAAGCTATTGAAATAAATGGGCGGGGTATTTTTTCGTGAAAAATGGCCTTTTCTTTAAAATATTCATGTAAAATACAAATTCCACCAGAATCCAACCAAAACTGGCCAGCCTCATTCCACCGGTGAGGAGGACATGCGTGATCAATTTCGAGTCAATCGGTCAAAAGACGGCCGTGGTCCGAAACCCCAGCCCCTTAACCCTAACCCTAGCCCTAACAGCAGCCTTAAGCCAGCCTCATTTAAAATGGCCCCTTTCACTAAAATATTCACCAAAAATACCAATTCCACCCGAATCCAACGGGGACTGCTGTGTCTCGTTCAGCCAGTATAGGAGCACGTCTGGGAGAAGTTTCGAGTCAATCGGTCCAAAGACCTGGAAGCTATTGAAATAAATGGGCGGGGTATTTTTTCGTGAAAAATGGCCTTTTCTTTAAAATATTCATGTCAAATACAAATTCCACCGGAATCCAACCAAAACTGGCGACCCTGCTTACACCAGTGAGGAGGACATGCCTGATCGATTTCGAGTCAATCGGTCCAGCCAATCACTAACCCTAACCCTAACCCTAACCCTAGCCTCAGCCTTAAGCCAGGCCTCATGAAAGATTGTCCCTCTGACTAAAATATTCACCAAAAATACAAATTTCACCCGAATCCAACGGGGACTGCTGTGTCTCGTTCAGCCGCTACAGGAGCACGTTTGGGGGAAATTTCCAGTCAATCGGTCCAAAGACCTGGAAGCTATTGAAATAAATGGGCGGGGTATTTTTTCGTGAAAAATGGCCTTTTCTTTAAAATATTCATGTAAAATACAAATTCCACCAGAATCCAACCAAAACTGGCCAGCCTCATTCCACCGGTGAGGAGGACATGCGTGATCAATTTCGAGTCAATCGGTCAAAAGACGGCCGTGGTCCGAAACCCCAGCCCCTTAACCCTAACCCTAGCCCTAACAGCAGCCTTAAGCCAGCCTCATTTAAAATGGCCCCTTTCACTAAAATATTCACCAAAAATACAAATTCCACCCGAATCCAACGGGGACTGCTGTGTCTCGTTCAGCCAGTATAGGAGCACGTCTGGGAGAAGTTTCGAGTCAATCGGTCCAAAGACCTGGAAGCTATTGAAATAAATGGGCGGGGTATTTTTTCGTGAAAAATGGCCTTTTCTTTAAAATATTCATGTCAAATACAAATTCCACCGGAATCCAACCAAAACTGGCGACCCTGCTTACACCAGTGAGGAGGACATGCCTGATCGATTTCGAGTCAATCGGTCCAGCCAATCACTAACCCTAACCCTAACCCTAACCCTAGCCTCAGCCTTAAGCCAGGCCTCATGAAAGATTGTCCCTCTGACTAAAATATTCACCAAAAATACAAATTTCACCCGAATCCAACGGGGACTGCTGTGTCTCGTTCAGCCGCTACAGGAGCACGTTTGGGGGAAATTTCCAGTCAATCGGTCCAAAGACCTGGAAGCTATTGAAATAAATGGGCGGGGTATTTTTTCGTGAAAAATGGCCTTTTCTTTAAAATATTCATGTAAAATACAAATTCCACCAGAATCCAACCAAAACTGGCCAGCCTCATTCCACCGGTGAGGAGGACATGCGTGATCAATTTCGAGTCAATCGGTCAAAAGACGGCCGTGGTCCGAAACCCCAGCCCCTTAACCCTAACCCTAGCCCTAACAGCAGCCTTAAGCCAGCCTCATTTAAAATGGCCCCTTTCACTAAAATATTCACCAAAAATACAAATTCCACCCGAATCCAACGGGGACTGCTGTGTCTCGTTCAGCCAGTATAGGAGCACGTCTGGGAGAAGTTTCGAGTCAATCGGTCCAAAGACCTGGAAGCTATTGAAATAAATGGGCGGGGTATTTTTTCGTGAAAAATGGCCTTTTCTTTAAAATATTCATGTCAAATACAAATTCCACCGGAATCCAACCAAAACTGGCGACCCTGCTTACACCAGTGAGGAGGACATGCCTGATCGATTTCGAGTCAATCGGTCCAGCCAATCACTAACCCTAACCCTAACCCTAACCCTAGCCTCAGCCTTAAGCCAGGCCTCATGAAAGATTGTCCCTCTGACTAAAATATTCACCAAAAATACAAATTTCACCCGAATCCAACGGGGACTGCTGTGTCTCGTTCAGCCGCTACAGGAGCACGTTTGGGGGAAATTTCCAGTCAATCGGTCCAAAGACCTGGAAGCTATTGAAATAAATGGGCGGGGTATTTTTTCGTGAAAAATGGCCTTTTCTTTAAAATATTCATGTAAAATACAAATTCCACCAGAATCCAACCAAAACTGGCCAGCCTCATTCCACCGGTGAGGAGGACATGCGTGATCAATTTCGAGTCAATCGGTCAAAAGACGGCCGTGGTCCGAAACCCCAGCCCCTTAACCCTAACCCTAGCCCTAACAGCAGCCTTAAGCCAGCCTCATTTAAAATGGCCCCTTTCACTAAAATATTCACCAAAAATACCAATTCCACCCGAATCCAACGGGGACTGCTGTGTCTCGTTCAGCCAGTATAGGAGCACGTCTGGGAGAAGTTTCGAGTCAATCGGTCCAAAGACCTGGAAGCTATTGAAATAAATGGGCGGGGTATTTTTTCGTGAAAAATGGCCTTTTCTTTAAAATATTCATGTCAAATACAAATTCCACCGGAATCCAACCAAAACTGGCGACCCTGCTTACACCAGTGAGGAGGACATGCCTGATCGATTTCGAGTCAATCGGTCCAGCCAATCACTAACCCTAACCCTAACCCTAACCCTAGCCTCAGCCTTAAGCCAGGCCTCATGAAAGATTGTCCCTCTGACTAAAATATTCACCAAAAATACAAATTTCACCCGAATCCAACGGGGACTGCTGTGTCTCGTTCAGCCGCTACAGGAGCACGTTTGGGGGAAATTTCCAGTCAATCGGTCCAAAGACCTGGAAGCTATTGAAATAAATGGGCGGGGTATTTTTTCGTGAAAAATGGCCTTTTCTTTAAAATATTCATGTAAAATACAAATTCCACCAGAATCCAACCAAAACTGGCCAGCCTCATTCCACCGGTGAGGAGGACATGCGTGATCAATTTCGAGTCAATCGGTCAAAAGACGGCCGTGGTCCGAAACCCCAGCCCCTTAACCCTAACCCTAGCCCTAACAGCAGCCTTAAGCCAGCCTCATTTAAAATGGCCCCTTTCACTAAAATATTCACCAAAAATACAAATTCCACCCGAATCCAACGGGGACTGCTGTGTCTCGTTCAGCCAGTATAGGAGCACGTCTGGGAGAAGTTTCGAGTCAATCGGTCCAAAGACCTGGAAGCTATTGAAATAAATGGGCGGGGTATTTTTTCGTGAAAAATGGCCTTTTCTTTAAAATATTCATGTCAAATACAAATTCCACCGGAATCCAACCAAAACTGGCGACCCTGCTTACACCAGTGAGGAGGACATGCCTGATCGATTTCGAGTCAATCGGTCCAGCCAATCACTAACCCTAACCCTAACCCTAACCCTAGCCTCAGCCTTAAGCCAGGCCTCATGAAAGATTGTCCCTCTGACTAAAATATTCACCAAAAATACAAATTTCACCCGAATCCAACGGGGACTGCTGTGTCTCGTTCAGCCGCTACAGGAGCACGTTTGGGGGAAATTTCCAGTCAATCGGTCCAAAGACCTGGAAGCTATTGAAATAAATGGGCGGGGTATTTTTTCGTGAAAAATGGCCTTTTCTTTAAAATATTCATGTAAAATACAAATTCCACCAGAATCCAACCAAAACTGGCCAGCCTCATTCCACCGGTGAGGAGGACATGCGTGATCAATTTCGAGTCAATCGGTCAAAAGACGGCCGTGGTCCGAAACCCCAGCCCCTTAACCCTAACCCTAGCCCTAACAGCAGCCTTAAGCCAGCCTCATTTAAAATGGCCCCTTTCACTAAAATATTCACCAAAAATACAAATTCCACCCGAATCCAACGGGGACTGCTGTGTCTCGTTCAGCCAGTATAGGAGCACGTCTGGGAGAAGTTTCGAGTCAATCGGTCCAAAGACCTGGAAGCTATTGAAATAAATGGGCGGGGTATTTTTTCGTGAAAAATGGCCTTTTCTTTAAAATATTCATGTCAAATACAAATTCCACCGGAATCCAACCAAAACTGGCGACCCTGCTTACACCAGTGAGGAGGACATGCCTGATCGATTTCGAGTCAATCGGTCCAGCCAATCACTAACCCTAACCCTAACCCTAACCCTAGCCTCAGCCTTAAGCCAGGCCTCATGAAAGATTGTCCCTCTGACTAAAATATTCACCAAAAATACAAATTTCACCCGAATCCAACGGGGACTGCTGTGTCTCGTTCAGCCGCTACAGGAGCACGTTTGGGGGAAATTTCCAGTCAATCGGTCCAAAGACCTGGAAGCTATTGAAATAAATGGGCGGGGTATTTTTTCGTGAAAAATGGCCTTTTCTTTAAAATATTCATGTAAAATACAAATTCCACCAGAATCCAACCAAAACTGGCCAGCCTCATTCCACCGGTGAGGAGGACATGCGTGATCAATTTCGAGTCAATCGGTCAAAAGACGGCCGTGGTCCGAAACCCCAGCCCCTTAACCCTAACCCTAGCCCTAACAGCAGCCTTAAGCCAGCCTCATTTAAAATGGCCCCTTTCACTAAAATATTCACCAAAAATACAAATTCCACCCGAATCCAACGGGGACTGCTGTGTCTCGTTCAGCCAGTATAGGAGCACGTCTGGGAGAAGTTTCGAGTCAATCGGTCCAAAGACCTGGAAGCTATTGAAATAAATGGGCGGGGTATTTTTTCGTGAAAAATGGCCTTTTCTTTAAAATATTCATGTCAAATACAAATTCCACCGGAATCCAACCAAAACTGGCGACCCTGCTTACACCAGTGAGGAGGACATGCCTGATCGATTTCGAGTCAATCGGTCCAGCCAATCACTAACCCTAACCCTAACCCTAACCCTAGCCTCAGCCTTAAGCCAGGCCTCATGAAAGATTGTCCCTCTGACTAAAATATTCACCAAAAATACAAATTTCACCCGAATCCAACGGGGACTGCTGTGTCTCGTTCAGCCGCTACAGGAGCACGTTTGGGGGAAATTTCCAGTCAATCGGTCCAAAGACCTGGAAGCTATTGAAATAAATGGGCGGGGTATTTTTTCGTGAAAAATGGCCTTTTCTTTAAAATATTCATGTAAAATACAAATTCCACCAGAATCCAACCAAAACTGGCCAGCCTCATTCCACCGGTGAGGAGGACATGCGTGATCAATTTCGAGTCAATCGGTCAAAAGACGGCCGTGGTCCGAAACCCCAGCCCCTTAACCCTAACCCTAGCCCTAACAGCAGCCTTAAGCCAGCCTCATTTAAAATGGCCCCTTTCACTAAAATATTCACCAAAAATACAAATTCCACCCGAATCCAACGGGGACTGCTGTGTCTCGTTCAGCCAGTATAGGAGCACGTCTGGGAGAAGTTTCGAGTCAATCGGTCCAAAGACCTGGAAGCTATTGAAATAAATGGGCGGGGTATTTTTTCGTGAAAAATGGCCTTTTCTTTAAAATATTCATGTAAAATACAAATTCCACCAGAATCCAACCAAAACTGGCCAGCCTCATTCCACCGGTGAGGAGGACATGCGTGATCAATTTCGAGTCAATCGGTCAAAAGACGGCCGTGGTCCGAAACCCCAGCCCCTTAACCCTAACCCTAGCCCTAACAGCAGCCTTAAGCCAGCCTCATTTAAAATGGCCCCTTTCACTAAAATATTCACCAAAAATACAAATTCCACCCGAATCCAACGGGGACTGCTGTGTCTCGTTCAGCCAGTATAGGAGCACGTCTGGGAGAAGTTTGGAGTCAATCGGTCCAAAGACCTGGAAGCTATTGAAATAAATGGGCGGGGTATTTTTTCGTGAAAAATGGCCTTTTCTTTAAAATATTCATGTAAAATACAAATTCCACCGGAATCCAACCAAAACTGGCGACCCTGCTTACACCAGTGAGGAGGACATGCCTGATCGATTTCGAGTCAATCGGTCCAGCCAATCACTAACCCTAACCCTAACCCTAACCCTAGCCTCAGCCTTAAGCCAGGCCTCATGAAAGATTGTCCCTCTGACTAAAATATTCACCAAAAATACAAATTTCACCCGAATCCAACGGGGACTGCTGTGTCTCGTTCAGCCGCTACAGGAGCACGTTTGGGGGAAATTTCCAGTCAATCGGGCCAAAGACCGGGAAGCTATTGAAAAAATCGGCCGAGGTTTTGATGAAAAATGGCCGCTTTTCCTTTAAAATATTCATGTAAAATACAAATTCCGCCAGAATCCAACCAAAACTGGCCAGCCTCATTCCACCGGTGAGGAGGACATGCGCGATCGATTTCGAGTCAATCGGTCAAAAGACGGCCGTGGTCCGAAACCCCAGCCCCTTAACCCTAACCCTAGCCCTAACAGCAGCCTTAAGCCAGCCTCATTTAAAATGGCCCCTTTCACTAAAATATTCACCAAAAATACAAATTCCACCCGAATCCAACGGGGACTGCTGTGTCTCGTTCAGCCAGTATAGGAGCACGTCTGGGAGAAGTTTCGAGTCAATCGGTCCAAAGACCTGGAAGCTATTGAAATAAATGGGCGGGGTATTTTTTCGTGAAAAATGGCCTTTTCTTTAAAATATTCATGTCAAATACAAATTCCACCGGAATCCAACCAAAACTGGCGACCCTGCTTACACCAGTGAGGAGGACATGCCTGATCGATTTCGAGTCAATCGGTCCAGCCAATCACTAACCCTAACCCTAACCCTAACCCTAGCCTCAGCCTTAAGCCAGGCCTCATGAAAGATTGTCCCTCTGACTAAAATATTCACCAAAAATACAAATTTCACCCGAATCCAACGGGGACTGCTGTGTCTCGTTCAGCCGCTACAGGAGCACGTTTGGGGGAAATTTCCAGTCAATCGGTCCAAAGACCTGGAAGCTATTGAAATAAATGGGCGGGGTATTTTTTCGTGAAAAATGGCCTTTTCTTTAAAATATTCATGTAAAATACAAATTCCACCAGAATCCAACCAAAACTGGCCAGCCTCATTCCACCGGTGAGGAGGACATGCGTGATCAATTTCGAGTCAATCGGTCAAAAGACGGCCGTGGTCCGAAACCCCAGCCCCTTAACCCTAACCCTAGCCCTAACAGCAGCCTTAAGCCAGCCTCATTTAAAATGGCCCCTTTCACTAAAATATTCACCAAAAATACAAATTCCACCCGAATCCAACGGGGACTGCTGTGTCTCGTTCAGCCAGTATAGGAGCACGTCTGGGAGAAGTTTCGAGTCAATCGGTCCAAAGACCTGGAAGCTATTGAAATAAATGGGCGGGGTATTTTTTCGTGAAAAATGGCCTTTTCTTTAAAATATTCATGTCAAATACAAATTCCACCGGAATCCAACCAAAACTGGCGACCCTGCTTACACCAGTGAGGAGGACATGCCTGATCGATTTCGAGTCAATCGGTCCAGCCAATCACTAACCCTAACCCTAACCCTAACCCTAGCCTCAGCCTTAAGCCAGGCCTCATGAAAGATTGTCCCTCTGACTAAAATATTCACCAAAAATACAAATTTCACCCGAATCCAACGGGGACTGCTGTGTCTCGTTCAGCCGCTACAGGAGCACGTTTGGGGGAAATTTCCAGTCAATCGGTCCAAAGACCTGGAAGCTATTGAAATAAATGGGCGGGGTATTTTTTCGTGAAAAATGGCCTTTTCTTTAAAATATTCATGTAAAATACAAATTCCACCAGAATCCAACCAAAACTGGCCAGCCTCATTCCACCGGTGAGGAGGACATGCGTGATCAATTTCGAGTCAATCGGTCAAAAGACGGCCGTGGTCCGAAACCCCAGCCCCTTAACCCTAACCCTAGCCCTAACAGCAGCCTTAAGCCAGCCTCATTTAAAATGGCCCCTTTCACTAAAATATTCACCAAAAATACAAATTCCACCCGAATCCAACGGGGACTGCTGTGTCTCGTTCAGCCAGTATAGGAGCACGTCTGGGAGAAGTTTCGAGTCAATCGGTCCAAAGACCTGGAAGCTATTGAAATAAATGGGCGGGGTATTTTTTCGTGAAAAATGGCCTTTTCTTTAAAATATTCATGTCAAATACAAATTCCACCGGAATCCAACCAAAACTGGCGACCCTGCTTACACCAGTGAGGAGGACATGCCTGATCGATTTCGAGTCAATCGGTCCAGCCAATCACTAACCCTAACCCTAACCCTAACCCTAGCCTCAGCCTTAAGCCAGGCCTCATGAAAGATTGTCCCTCTGACTAAAATATTCACCAAAAATACAAATTTCACCCGAATCCAACGGGGACTGCTGTGTCTCGTTCAGCCGCTACAGGAGCACGTTTGGGGGAAATTTCCAGTCAATCGGTCCAAAGACCTGGAAGCTATTGAAATAAATGGGCGGGGTATTTTTTCGTGAAAAATGGCCTTTTCTTTAAAATATTCATGTAAAATACAAATTCCACCAGAATCCAACCAAAACTGGCCAGCCTCATTCCACCGGTGAGGAGGACATGCGTGATCAATTTCGAGTCAATCGGTCAAAAGACGGCCGTGGTCCGAAACCCCAGCCCCTTAACCCTAACCCTAGCCCTAACAGCAGCCTTAAGCCAGCCTCATTTAAAATGGCCCCTTTCACTAAAATATTCACCAAAAATACAAATTCCACCCGAATCCAACGGGGACTGCTGTGTCTCGTTCAGCCAGTATAGGAGCACGTCTGGGAGAAGTTTCGAGTCAATCGGTCCAAAGACCTGGAAGCTATTGAAATAAATGGGCGGGGTATTTTTTCGTGAAAAATGGCCTTTTCTTTAAAATATTCATGTCAAATACAAATTCCACCGGAATCCAACCAAAACTGGCGACCCTGCTTACACCAGTGAGGAGGACATGCCTGATCGATTTCGAGTCAATCGGTCCAGCCAATCACTAACCCTAACCCTAACCCTAACCCTAGCCTCAGCCTTAAGCCAGGCCTCATGAAAGATTGTCCCTCTGACTAAAATATTCACCAAAAATACAAATTTCACCCGAATCCAACGGGGACTGCTGTGTCTCGTTCAGCCGCTACAGGAGCACGTTTGGGGGAAATTTCCAGTCAATCGGTCCAAAGACCTGGAAGCTATTGAAATAAATGGGCGGGGTATTTTTTCGTGAAAAATGGCCTTTTCTTTAAAATATTCATGTAAAATACAAATTCCACCAGAATCCAACCAAAACTGGCCAGCCTCATTCCACCGGTGAGGAGGACATGCGTGATCAATTTCGAGTCAATCGGTCAAAAGACGGCCGTGGTCCGAAACCCCAGCCCCTTAACCCTAACCCTAGCCCTAACAGCAGCCTTAAGCCAGCCTCATTTAAAATGGCCCCTTTCACTAAAATATTCACCAAAAATACAAATTCCACCCGAATCCAACGGGGACTGCTGTGTCTCGTTCAGCCAGTATAGGAGCACGTCTGGGAGAAGTTTCGAGTCAATCGGTCCAAAGACCTGGAAGCTATTGAAATAAATGGGCGGGGTATTTTTTCGTGAAAAATGGCCTTTTCTTTAAAATATTCATGTCAAATACAAATTCCACCGGAATCCAACCAAAACTGGCGACCCTGCTTACACCAGTGAGGAGGACATGCCTGATCGATTTCGAGTCAATCGGTCCAGCCAATCACTAACCCTAACCCTAACCCTAACCCTAGCCTCAGCCTTAAGCCAGGCCTCATGAAAGATTGTCCCTCTGACTAAAATATTCACCAAAAATACAAATTTCACCCGAATCCAACGGGGACTGCTGTGTCTCGTTCAGCCGCTACAGGAGCACGTTTGGGGGAAATTTCCAGTCAATCGGTCCAAAGACCTGGAAGCTATTGAAATAAATGGGCGGGGTATTTTTTCGTGAAAAATGGCCTTTTCTTTAAAATATTCATGTAAAATACAAATTCCACCAGAATCCAACCAAAACTGGCCAGCCTCATTCCACCGGTGAGGAGGACATGCGTGATCAATTTCGAGTCAATCGGTCAAAAGACGGCCGTGGTCCGAAACCCCAGCCCCTTAACCCTAACCCTAGCCCTAACAGCAGCCTTAAGCCAGCCTCATTTAAAATGGCCCCTTTCACTAAAATATTCACCAAAAATACCAATTCCACCCGAATCCAACGGGGACTGCTGTGTCTCGTTCAGCCAGTATAGGAGCACGTCTGGGAGAAGTTTCGAGTCAATCGGTCCAAAGACCTGGAAGCTATTGAAATAAATGGGCGGGGTATTTTTTCGTGAAAAATGGCCTTTTCTTTAAAATATTCATGTCAAATACAAATTCCACCGGAATCCAACCAAAACTGGCGACCCTGCTTACACCAGTGAGGAGGACATGCCTGATCGATTTCGAGTCAATCGGTCCAGCCAATCACTAACCCTAACCCTAACCCTAACCCTAGCCTCAGCCTTAAGCCAGGCCTCATGAAAGATTGTCCCTCTGACTAAAATATTCACCAAAAATACAAATTTCACCCGAATCCAACGGGGACTGCTGTGTCTCGTTCAGCCGCTACAGGAGCACGTTTGGGGGAAATTTCCAGTCAATCGGTCCAAAGACCTGGAAGCTATTGAAATAAATGGGCGGGGTATTTTTTCGTGAAAAAAAGCCTTTTCTTTAAAATATTCATGTAAAATACAAATTCCACCAGAATCCAACCAAAACTGGCCAGCCTCATTCCACCGGTGAGGAGGACATGCGTGATCAATTTCGAGTCAATCGGTCAAAAGACGGCCGTGGTCCGAAACCCCAGCCCCTTAACCCTAACCCTAGCCCTAACAGCAGCCTTAAGCCAGCCTCATTTAAAATGGCCCCTTTCACTAAAATATTCACCAAAAATACAAATTCCACCCGAATCCAACGGGGACTGCTGTGTCTCGTTCAGCCAGTATAGGAGCACGTCTGGGAGAAGTTTCGAGTCAATCGGTCCAAAGACCTGGAAGCTATTGAAATAAATGGGCGGGGTATTTTTTCGTGAAAAATGGCCTTTTCTTTAAAATATTCATGTCAAATACAAATTCCACCGGAATCCAACCAAAACTGGCGACCCTGCTTACACCAGTGAGGAGGACATGCCTGATCGATTTCGAGTCAATCGGTCCAGCCAATCACTAACCCTAACCCTAACCCTAACCCTAGCCTCAGCCTTAAGCCAGGCCTCATGAAAGATTGTCCCTCTGACTAAAATATTCACCAAAAATACAAATTTCACCCGAATCCAACGGGGACTGCTGTGTCTCGTTCAGCCGCTACAGGAGCACGTTTGGGGGAAATTTCCAGTCAATCGGTCCAAAGACCTGGAAGCTATTGAAATAAATGGGCGGGGTATTTTTTCGTGAAAAATGGCCTTTTCTTTAAAATATTCATGTAAAATACAAATTCCACCAGAATCCAACCAAAACTGGCCAGCCTCATTCCACCGGTGAGGAGGACATGCGTGATCAATTTCGAGTCAATCGGTCAAAAGACGGCCGTGGTCCGAAACCCCAGCCCCTTAACCCTAACCCTAGCCCTAACAGCAGCCTTAAGCCAGCCTCATTTAAAATGGCCCCTTTCACTAAAATATTCACCAAAAATACAAATTCCACCCGAATCCAACGGGGACTGCTGTGTCTCGTTCAGCCAGTATAGGAGCACGTCTGGGAGAAGTTTCGAGTCAATCGGTCCAAAGACCTGGAAGCTATTGAAATAAATGGGCGGGGTATTTTTTCGTGAAAAATGGCCTTTTCTTTAAAATATTCATGTCAAATACAAATTCCACCGGAATCCAACCAAAACTGGCGACCCTGCTTACACCAGTGAGGAGGACATGCCTGATCGATTTCGAGTCAATCGGTCCAGCCAATCACTAACCCTAACCCTAACCCTAACCCTAGCCTCAGCCTTAAGCCAGGCCTCATGAAAGATTGTCCCTCTGACTAAAATATTCACCAAAAATACAAATTTCACCCGAATCCAACGGGGACTGCTGTGTCTCGTTCAGCCGCTACAGGAGCACGTTTGGGGGAAATTTCCAGTCAATCGGTCCAAAGACCTGGAAGCTATTGAAATAAATGGGCGGGGTATTTTTTCGTGAAAAATGGCCTTTTCTTTAAAATATTCATGTAAAATACAAATTCCACCAGAATCCAACCAAAACTGGCCAGCCTCATTCCACCGGTGAGGAGGACATGCGTGATCAATTTCGAGTCAATCGGTCAAAAGACGGCCGTGGTCCGAAACCCCAGCCCCTTAACCCTAACCCTAGCCCTAACAGCAGCCTTAAGCCAGCCTCATTTAAAATGGCCCCTTTCACTAAAATATTCACCAAAAATACAAATTCCACCCGAATCCAACGGGGACTGCTGTGTCTCGTTCAGCCAGTATAGGAGCACGTCTGGGAGAAGTTTCGAGTCAATCGGTCCAAAGACCTGGAAGCTATTGAAATAAATGGGCGGGGTATTTTTTCGTGAAAAATGGCCTTTTCTTTAAAATATTCATGTCAAATACAAATTCCACCGGAATCCAACCAAAACTGGCGACCCTGCTTACACCAGTGAGGAGGACATGCCTGATCGATTTCGAGTCAATCGGTCCAGCCAATCACTAACCCTAACCCTAACCCTAACCCTAGCCTCAGCCTTAAGCCAGGCCTCATGAAAGATTGTCCCTCTGACTAAAATATTCACCAAAAATACAAATTTCACCCGAATCCAACGGGGACTGCTGTGTCTCGTTCAGCCGCTACAGGAGCACGTTTGGGGGAAATTTCCAGTCAATCGGTCCAAAGACCTGGAAGCTATTGAAATAAATGGGCGGGGTATTTTTTCGTGAAAAAAAGCCTTTTCTTTAAAATATTCATGTAAAATACAAATTCCACCAGAATCCAACCAAAACTGGCCAGCCTCATTCCACCGGTGAGGAGGACATGCGTGATCAATTTCGAGTCAATCGGTCAAAAGACGGCCGTGGTCCGAAACCCCAGCCCCTTAACCCTAACCCTAGCCCTAACAGCAGCCTTAAGCCAGCCTCATTTAAAATGGCCCCTTTCACTAAAATATTCACCAAAAATACAAATTCCACCCGAATCCAACGGGGACTGCTGTGTCTCGTTCAGCCAGTATAGGAGCACGTCTGGGAGAAGTTTCGAGTCAATCGGTCCAAAGACCTGGAAGCTATTGAAATAAATGGGCGGGGTATTTTTTCGTGAAAAATGGCCTTTTCTTTAAAATATTCATGTCAAATACAAATTCCACCGGAATCCAACCAAAACTGGCGACCCTGCTTACACCAGTGAGGAGGACATGCCTGATCGATTTCGAGTCAATCGGTCCAGCCAATCACTAACCCTAACCCTAACCCTAACCCTAGCCTCAGCCTTAAGCCAGGCCTCATGAAAGATTGTCCCTCTGACTAAAATATTCACCAAAAATACAAATTTCACCCGAATCCAACGGGGACTGCTGTGTCTCGTTCAGCCGCTACAGGAGCACGTTTGGGGGAAATTTCCAGTCAATCGGTCCAAAGACCTGGAAGCTATTGAAATAAATGGGCGGGGTATTTTTTCGTGAAAAATGGCCTTTTCTTTAAAATATTCATGTAAAATACAAATTCCACCAGAATCCAACCAAAACTGGCCAGCCTCATTCCACCGGTGAGGAGGACATGCGTGATCAATTTCGAGTCAATCGGTCAAAAGACGGCCGTGGTCCGAAACCCCAGCCCCTTAACCCTAACCCTAGCCCTAACAGCAGCCTTAAGCCAGCCTCATTTAAAATGGCCCCTTTCACTAAAATATTCACCAAAAATACAAATTCCACCCGAATCCAACGGGGACTGCTGTGTCTCGTTCAGCCAGTATAGGAGCACGTCTGGGAGAAGTTTCGAGTCAATCGGTCCAAAGACCTGGAAGCTATTGAAATAAATGGGCGGGGTATTTTTTCGTGAAAAATGGCCTTTTCTTTAAAATATTCATGTCAAATACAAATTCCACCGGAATCCAACCAAAACTGGCGACCCTGCTTACACCAGTGAGGAGGACATGCCTGATCGATTTCGAGTCAATCGGTCCAGCCAATCACTAACCCTAACCCTAACCCTAACCCTAGCCTCAGCCTTAAGCCAGGCCTCATGAAAGATTGTCCCTCTGACTAAAATATTCACCAAAAATACAAATTTCACCCGAATCCAACGGGGACTGCTGTGTCTCGTTCAGCCGCTACAGGAGCACGTTTGGGGGAAATTTCCAGTCAATCGGTCCAAAGACCTGGAAGCTATTGAAATAAATGGGCGGGGTATTTTTTCGTGAAAAATGGCCTTTTCTTTAAAATATTCATGTAAAATACAAATTCCACCAGAATCCAACCAAAACTGGCCAGCCTCATTCCACCGGTGAGGAGGACATGCGTGATCAATTTCGAGTCAATCGGTCAAAAGACGGCCGTGGTCCGAAACCCCAGCCCCTTAACCCTAACCCTAGCCCTAACAGCAGCCTTAAGCCAGCCTCATTTAAAATGGCCCCTTTCACTAAAATATTCACCAAAAATACAAATTCCACCCGAATCCAACGGGGACTGCTGTGTCTCGTTCAGCCAGTATAGGAGCACGTCTGGGAGAAGTTTCGAGTCAATCGGTCCAAAGACCTGGAAGCTATTGAAATAAATGGGCGGGGTATTTTTTCGTGAAAAATGGCCTTTTCTTTAAAATATTCATGTCAAATACAAATTCCACCGGAATCCAACCAAAACTGGCGACCCTGCTTACACCAGTGAGGAGGACATGCCTGATCGATTTCGAGTCAATCGGTCCAGCCAATCACTAACCCTAACCCTAACCCTAACCCTAGCCTCAGCCTTAAGCCAGGCCTCATGAAAGATTGTCCCTCTGACTAAAATATTCACCAAAAATACAAATTTCACCCGAATCCAACGGGGACTGCTGTGTCTCGTTCAGCCGCTACAGGAGCACGTTTGGGGGAAATTTCCAGTCAATCGGTCCAAAGACCTGGAAGCTATTGAAATAAATGGGCGGGGTATTTTTTCGTGAAAAATGGCCTTTTCTTTAAAATATTCATGTAAAATACAAATTCCACCAGAATCCAACCAAAACTGGCCAGCCTCATTCCACCGGTGAGGAGGACATGCGTGATCAATTTCGAGTCAATCGGTCAAAAGACGGCCGTGGTCCGAAACCCCAGCCCCTTAACCCTAACCCTAGCCCTAACAGCAGCCTTAAGCCAGCCTCATTTAAAATGGCCCCTTTCACTAAAATATTCACCAAAAATACAAATTCCACCCGAATCCAACGGGGACTGCTGTGTCTCGTTCAGCCAGTATAGGAGCACGTCTGGGAGAAGTTTCGAGTCAATCGGTCCAAAGACCTGGAAAGCTATTGAAATAAATGGGCGGGGTATTTTTTCGTGAAAAATGGCCTTTTCTTTAAAATATTCATGTCAAATACAAATTCCACCGGAATCCAACCAAAACTGGCGACCCTGCTTACACCAGTGAGGAGGACATGCCTGATCGATTTCGAGTCAATCGGTCCAGCCAATCACTAACCCTAACCCTAACCCTAACCCTAGCCTCAGCCTTAAGCCAGGCCTCATGAAAGATTGTCCCTCTGACTAAAATATTCACCAAAAATACAAATTTCACCCGAATCCAACGGGGACTGCTGTGTCTCGTTCAGCCGCTACAGGAGCACGTTTGGGGGAAATTTCCAGTCAATCGGTCCAAAGACCTGGAAGCTATTGAAATAAATGGGCGGGGTATTTTTTCGTGAAAAATGGCCTTTTCTTTAAAATATTCATGTAAAATACAAATTCCACCAGAATCCAACCAAAACTGGCCAGCCTCATTCCACCGGTGAGGAGGACATGCGTGATCAATTTCGAGTCAATCGGTCAAAAGACGGCCGTGGTCCGAAACCCCAGCCCCTTAACCCTAACCCTAGCCCTAACAGCAGCCTTAAGCCAGCCTCATTTAAAATGGCCCCTTTCACTAAAATATTCACCAAAAATACAAATTCCACCCGAATCCAACGGGGACTGCTGTGTCTCGTTCAGCCAGTATAGGAGCACGTCTGGGAGAAGTTTCGAGTCAATCGGTCCAAAGACCTGGAAGCTATTGAAATAAATGGGCGGGGTATTTTTTCGTGAAAAATGGCCTTTTCTTTAAAATATTCATGTCAAATACAAATTCCACCGGAATCCAACCAAAACTGGCGACCCTGCTTACACCAGTGAGGAGGACATGCCTGATCGATTTCGAGTCAATCGGTCCAGCCAATCACTAACCCTAACCCTAACCCTAACCCTAGCCTCAGCCTTAAGCCAGGCCTCATGAAAGATTGTCCCTCTGACTAAAATATTCACCAAAAATACAAATTTCACCCGAATCCAACGGGGACTGCTGTGTCTCGTTCAGCCGCTACAGGAGCACGTTTGGGGGAAATTTCCAGTCAATCGGTCCAAAGACCTGGAAGCTATTGAAATAAATGGGCGGGGTATTTTTTCGTGAAAAATGGCCTTTTCTTTAAAATATTCATGTAAAATACAAATTCCACCAGAATCCAACCAAAACTGGCCAGCCTCATTCCACCGGTGAGGAGGACATGCGTGATCAATTTCGAGTCAATCGGTCAAAAGACGGCCGTGGTCCGAAACCCCAGCCCCTTAACCCTAACCCTAGCCCTAACAGCAGCCTTAAGCCAGCCTCATTTAAAATGGCCCCTTTCACTAAAATATTCACCAAAAATACAAATTCCACCCGAATCCAACGGGGACTGCTGTGTCTCGTTCAGCCAGTATAGGAGCACGTCTGGGAGAAGTTTCGAGTCAATCGGTCCAAAGACCTGGAAGCTATTGAAATAAATGGGCGGGGTATTTTTTCGTGAAAAATGGCCTTTTCTTTAAAATATTCATGTCAAATACAAATTCCACCGGAATCCAACCAAAACTGGCGACCCTGCTTACACCAGTGAGGAGGACATGCCTGATCGATTTCGAGTCAATCGGTCCAGCCAATCACTAACCCTAACCCTAACCCTAACCCTAGCCTCAGCCTTAAGCCAGGCCTCATGAAAGATTGTCCCTCTGACTAAAATATTCACCAAAAATACAAATTTCACCCGAATCCAACGGGGACTGCTGTGTCTCGTTCAGCCGCTACAGGAGCACGTTTGGGGGAAATTTCCAGTCAATCGGTCCAAAGACCTGGAAGCTATTGAAATAAATGGGCGGGGTATTTTTTCGTGAAAAATGGCCTTTTCTTTAAAATATTCATGTAAAATACAAATTCCACCAGAATCCAACCAAAACTGGCCAGCCTCATTCCACCGGTGAGGAGGACATGCGTGATCAATTTCGAGTCAATCGGTCAAAAGACGGCCGTGGTCCGAAACCCCAGCCCCTTAACCCTAACCCTAGCCCTAACAGCAGCCTTAAGCCAGCCTCATTTAAAATGGCCCCTTTCACTAAAATATTCACCAAAAATACAAATTCCACCCGAATCCAACGGGGACTGCTGTGTCTCGTTCAGCCAGTATAGGAGCACGTCTGGGAGAAGTTTCGAGTCAATCGGTCCAAAGACCTGGAAGCTATTGAAATAAATGGGCGGGGTATTTTTTCGTGAAAAATGGCCTTTTCTTTAAAATATTCATGTCAAATACAAATTCCACCGGAATCCAACCAAAACTGGCGACCCTGCTTACACCAGTGAGGAGGACATGCCTGATCGATTTCGAGTCAATCGGTCCAGCTAATCACTAACCCTAACCCTAACCCTAACCCTAGCCTCAGCCTTAAGCCAGGCCTCATGAAAGATTGTCCCTCTGACTAAAATATTCACCAAAAATACAAATTTCACCCGAATCCAACGGGGACTGCTGTGTCTCGTTCAGCCGCTACAGGAGCACGTTTGGGGGAAATTTCCAGTCAATCGGTCCAAAGACCTGGAAGCTATTGAAATAAATGGGCGGGGTATTTTTTCGTGAAAAATGGCCTTTTCTTTAAAATATTCATGTAAAATACAAATTCCACCAGAATCCAACCAAAACTGGCCAGCCTCATTCCACCGGTGAGGAGGACATGCGTGATCAATTTCGAGTCAATCGGTCAAAAGACGGCCGTGGTCCGAAACCCCAGCCCCTTAACCCTAACCCTAGCCCTAACAGCAGCCTTAAGCCAGCCTCATTTAAAATGGCCCCTTTCACTAAAATATTCACCAAAAATACAAATTCCACCCGAATCCAACGGGGACTGCTGTGTCTCGTTCAGCCAGTATAGGAGCACGTCTGGGAGAAGTTTCGAGTCAATCGGTCCAAAGACCTGGAAAGCTATTGAAATAAATGGGCGGGGTATTTTTTCGTGAAAAATGGCCTTTTCTTTAAAATATTCATGTCAAATACAAATTCCACCGGAATCCAACCAAAACTGGCGACCCTGCTTACACCAGTGAGGAGGACATGCCTGATCGATTTCGAGTCAATCGGTCCAGCCAATCACTAACCCTAACCCTAACCCTAACCCTAGCCTCAGCCTTAAGCCAGGCCTCATGAAAGATTGTCCCTCTGACTAAAATATTCACCAAAAATACAAATTTCACCCGAATCCAACGGGGACTGCTGTGTCTCGTTCAGCCGCTACAGGAGCACGTTTGGGGGAAATTTCCAGTCAATCGGTCCAAAGACCTGGAAGCTATTGAAATAAATGGGCGGGGTATTTTTTCGTGAAAAATGGCCTTTTCTTTAAAATATTCATGTAAAATACAAATTCCACCAGAATCCAACCAAAACTGGCCAGCCTCATTCCACCGGTGAGGAGGACATGCGTGATCAATTTCGAGTCAATCGGTCAAAAGACGGCCGTGGTCCGAAACCCCAGCCCCTTAACCCTAACCCTAGCCCTAACAGCAGCCTTAAGCCAGCCTCATTTAAAATGGCCCCTTTCACTAAAATATTCACCAAAAATACAAATTCCACCCGAATCCAACGGGGACTGCTGTGTCTCGTTCAGCCAGTATAGGAGCACGTCTGGGAGAAGTTTCGAGTCAATCGGTCCAAAGACCTGGAAGCTATTGAAATAAATGGGCGGGGTATTTTTTCGTGAAAAATGGCCTTTTCTTTAAAATATTCATGTCAAATACAAATTCCACCGGAATCCAACCAAAACTGGCGACCCTGCTTACACCAGTGAGGAGGACATGCCTGATCGATTTCGAGTCAATCGGTCCAGCCAATCACTAACCCTAACCCTAACCCTAACCCTAGCCTCAGCCTTAAGCCAGGCCTCATGAAAGATTGTCCCTCTGACTAAAATATTCACCAAAAATACAAATTTCACCCGAATCCAACGGGGACTGCTGTGTCTCGTTCAGTCGCTACAGGAGCACGTTTGGGGGAAATTTCCAGTCAATCGGTCCAAAGACCTGGAAGCTATTGAAATAAATGGGCGGGGTATTTTTTCGTGAAAAATGGCCTTTTCTTTAAAATATTCATGTAAAATACAAATTCCACCAGAATCCAACCAAAACTGGCCAGCCTCATTCCACCGGTGAGGAGGACATGCGTGATCAATTTCGAGTCAATCGGTCAAAAGACGGCCGTGGTCCGAAACCCCAGCCCCTTAACCCTAACCCTAGCCCTAACAGCAGCCTTAAGCCAGCCTCATTTAAAATGGCCCCTTTCACTAAAATATTCACCAAAAATACAAATTCCACCCGAATCCAACGGGGACTGCTGTGTCTCGTTCAGCCAGTATAGGAGCACGTCTGGGAGAAGTTTCGAGTCAATCGGTCCAAAGACCTGGAAGCTATTGAAATAAATGGGCGGGGTATTTTTTCGTGAAAAATGGCCTTTTCTTTAAAATATTCATGTCAAATACAAATTCCACCGGAATCCAACCAAAACTGGCGACCCTGCTTACACCAGTGAGGAGGACATGCCTGATCGATTTCGAGTCAATCGGTCCAGCCAATCACTAACCCTAACCCTAACCCTAACCCTAGCCTCAGCCTTAAGCCAGGCCTCATGAAAGATTGTCCCTCTGACTAAAATATTCACCAAAAATACAAATTTCACCCGAATCCAACGGGGACTGCTGTGTCTCGTTCAGCCGCTACAGGAGCACGTTTGGGGGAAATTTCCAGTCAATCGGTCCAAAGACCTGGAAGCTATTGAAATAAATGGGCGGGGTATTTTTTCGTGAAAAATGGCCTTTTCTTTAAAATATTCATGTAAAATACAAATTCCACCAGAATCCAACCAAAACTGGCCAGCCTCATTCCACCGGTGAGGAGGACATGCGTGATCAATTTCGAGTCAATCGGTCAAAAGACGGCCGTGGTCCGAAACCCCAGCCCCTTAACCCTAACCCTAGCCCTAACAGCAGCCTTAAGCCAGCCTCATTTAAAATGGCCCCTTTCACTAAAATATTCACCAAAAATACAAATTCCACCCGAATCCAACGGGGACTGCTGTGTCTCGTTCAGCCAGTATAGGAGCACGTCTGGGAGAAGTTTCGAGTCAATCGGTCCAAAGACCTGGAAGCTATTGAAATAAATGGGCGGGGTATTTTTTCGTGAAAAATGGCCTTTTCTTTAAAATATTCATGTCAAATACAAATTCCACCGGAATCCAACCAAAACTGGCGACCCTGCTTACACCAGTGAGGAGGACATGCCTGATCGATTTCGAGTCAATCGGTCCAGCCAATCACTAACCCTAACCCTAACCCTAACCCTAGCCTCAGCCTTAAGCCAGGCCTCATGAAAGATTGTCCCTCTGACTAAAATATTCACCAAAAATACAAATTTCACCCGAATCCAACGGGGACTGCTGTGTCTCGTTCAGCCGCTACAGGAGCACGTTTGGGGGAAATTTCCAGTCAATCGGTCCAAAGACCTGGAAGCTATTGAAATAAATGGGCGGGGTATTTTTTCGTGAAAAATGGCCTTTTCTTTAAAATATTCATGTAAAATACAAATTCCACCAGAATCCAACCAAAACTGGCCAGCCTCATTCCACCGGTGAGGAGGACATGCGTGATCAATTTCGAGTCAATCGGTCAAAAGACGGCCGTGGTCCGAAACCCCAGCCCCTTAACCCTAACCCTAGCCCTAACAGCAGCCTTAAGCCAGCCTCATTTAAAATGGCCCCTTTCACTAAAATATTCACCAAAAATACAAATTCCACCCGAATCCAACGGGGACTGCTGTGTCTCGTTCAGCCAGTATAGGAGCACGTCTGGGAGAAGTTTCGAGTCAATCGGTCCAAAGACCTGGAAGCTATTGAAATAAATGGGCGGGGTATTTTTTCGTGAAAAATGGCCTTTTCTTTAAAATATTCATGTCAAATACAAATTCCACCGGAATCCAACCAAAACTGGCGACCCTGCTTACACCAGTGAGGAGGACATGCCTGATCGATTTCGAGTCAATCGGTCCAGCCAATCACTAACCCTAACCCTAACCCTAACCCTAGCCTCAGCCTTAAGCCAGGCCTCATGAAAGATTGTCCCTCTGACTAAAATATTCACCAAAAATACAAATTTCACCCGAATCCAACGGGGACTGCTGTGTCTCGTTCAGCCGCTACAGGAGCACGTTTGGGGGAAATTTCCAGTCAATCGGTCCAAAGACCTGGAAGCTATTGAAATAAATGGGCGGGGTATTTTTTCGTGAAAAATGGCCTTTTCTTTAAAATATTCATGTAAAATACAAATTCCACCAGAATCCAACCAAAACTGGCCAGCCTCATTCCACCGGTGAGGAGGACATGCGTGATCAATTTCGAGTCAATCGGTCAAAAGACGGCCGTGGTCCGAAACCCCAGCCCCTTAACCCTAACCCTAGCCCTAACAGCAGCCTTAAGCCAGCCTCATTTAAAATGGCCCCTTTCACTAAAATATTCACCAAAAATACAAATTCCACCCGAATCCAACGGGGACTGCTGTGTCTCGTTCAGCCAGTATAGGAGCACGTCTGGGAGAAGTTTCGAGTCAATCGGTCCAAAGACCTGGAAGCTATTGAAATAAATGGGCGGGGTATTTTTTCGTGAAAAATGGCCTTTTCTTTAAAATATTCATGTCAAATACAAATTCCACCGGAATCCAACCAAAACTGGCGACCCTGCTTACACCAGTGAGGAGGACATGCCTGATCGATTTCGAGTCAATCGGTCCAGCTAATCACTAACCCTAACCCTAACCCTAACCCTAGCCTCAGCCTTAAGCCAGGCCTCATGAAAGATTGTCCCTCTGACTAAAATATTCACCAAAAATACAAATTTCACCCGAATCCAACGGGGACTGCTGTGTCTCGTTCAGCCGCTACAGGAGCACGTTTGGGGGAAATTTCCAGTCAATCGGTCCAAAGACCTGGAAGCTATTGAAATAAATGGGCGGGGTATTTTTTCGTGAAAAATGGCCTTTTCTTTAAAATATTCATGTAAAATACAAATTCCACCAGAATCCAACCAAAACTGGCCAGCCTCATTCCACCGGTGAGGAGGACATGCGTGATCAATTTCGAGTCAATCGGTCAAAAGACGGCCGTGGTCCGAAACCCCAGCCCCTTAACCCTAACCCTAGCCCTAACAGCAGCCTTAAGCCAGCCTCATTTAAAATGGCCCCTTTCACTAAAATATTCACCAAAAATACAAATTCCACCCGAATCCAACGGGGACTGCTGTGTCTCGTTCAGCCAGTATAGGAGCACGTCTGGGAGAAGTTTCGAGTCAATCGGTCCAAAGACCTGGAAAGCTATTGAAATAAATGGGCGGGGTATTTTTTCGTGAAAAATGGCCTTTTCTTTAAAATATTCATGTCAAATACAAATTCCACCGGAATCCAACCAAAACTGGCGACCCTGCTTACACCAGTGAGGAGGACATGCCTGATCGATTTCGAGTCAATCGGTCCAGCCAATCACTAACCCTAACCCTAACCCTAACCCTAGCCTCAGCCTTAAGCCAGGCCTCATGAAAGATTGTCCCTCTGACTAAAATATTCACCAAAAATACAAATTTCACCCGAATCCAACGGGGACTGCTGTGTCTCGTTCAGTCGCTACAGGAGCACGTTTGGGGGAAATTTCCAGTCAATCGGTCCAAAGACCTGGAAGCTATTGAAATAAATGGGCGGGGTATTTTTTCGTGAAAAATGGCCTTTTCTTTAAAATATTCATGTAAAATACAAATTCCACCAGAATCCAACCAAAACTGGCCAGCCTCATTCCACCGGTGAGGAGGACATGCGTGATCAATTTCGAGTCAATCGGTCAAAAGACGGCCGTGGTCCGAAACCCCAGCCCCTTAACCCTAACCCTAGCCCTAACAGCAGCCTTAAGCCAGCCTCATTTAAAATGGCCCCTTTCACTAAAATATTCACCAAAAATACAAATTCCACCCGAATCCAACGGGGACTGCTGTGTCTCGTTCAGCCAGTATAGGAGCACGTCTGGGAGAAGTTTCGAGTCAATCGGTCCAAAGACCTGGAAGCTATTGAAATAAATGGGCGGGGTATTTTTTCGTGAAAAATGGCCTTTTCTTTAAAATATTCATGTCAAATACAAATTCCACCGGAATCCAACCAAAACTGGCGACCCTGCTTACACCAGTGAGGAGGACATGCCTGATCGATTTCGAGTCAATCGGTCCAGCCAATCACTAACCCTAACCCTAACCCTAACCCTAGCCTCAGCCTTAAGCCAGGCCTCATGAAAGATTGTCCCTCTGACTAAAATATTCACCAAAAATACAAATTTCACCCGAATCCAACGGGGACTGCTGTGTCTCGTTCAGCCGCTACAGGAGCACGTTTGGGGGAAATTTCCAGTCAATCGGTCCAAAGACCTGGAAGCTATTGAAATAAATGGGCGGGGTATTTTTTCGTGAAAAATGGCCTTTTCTTTAAAATATTCATGTAAAATACAAATTCCACCAGAATCCAACCAAAACTGGCCAGCCTCATTCCACCGGTGAGGAGGACATGCGTGATCAATTTCGAGTCAATCGGTCAAAAGACGGCCGTGGTCCGAAACCCCAGCCCCTTAACCCTAACCCTAGCCCTAACAGCAGCCTTAAGCCAGCCTCATTTAAAATGGCCCCTTTCACTAAAATATTCACCAAAAATACAAATTCCACCCGAATCCAACGGGGACTGCTGTGTCTCGTTCAGCCAGTATAGGAGCACGTCTGGGAGAAGTTTCGAGTCAATCGGTCCAAAGACCTGGAAGCTATTGAAATAAATGGGCGGGGTATTTTTTCGTGAAAAATGGCCTTTTCTTTAAAATATTCATGTCAAATACAAATTCCACCGGAATCCAACCAAAACTGGCGACCCTGCTTACACCAGTGAGGAGGACATGCCTGATCGATTTCGAGTCAATCGGTCCAGCCAATCACTAACCCTAACCCTAACCCTAACCCTAGCCTCAGCCTTAAGCCAGGCCTCATGAAAGATTGTCCCTCTGACTAAAATATTCACCAAAAATACAAATTTCACCCGAATCCAACGGGGACTGCTGTGTCTCGTTCAGCCGCTACAGGAGCACGTTTGGGGGAAATTTCCAGTCAATCGGTCCAAAGACCTGGAAGCTATTGAAATAAATGGGCGGGGTATTTTTTCGTGAAAAATGGCCTTTTCTTTAAAATATTCATGTAAAATACAAATTCCACCAGAATCCAACCAAAACTGGCCAGCCTCATTCCACCGGTGAGGAGGACATGCGTGATCAATTTCGAGTCAATCGGTCAAAAGACGGCCGTGGTCCGAAACCCCAGCCCCTTAACCCTAACCCTAGCCCTAACAGCAGCCTTAAGCCAGCCTCATTTAAAATGGCCCCTTTCACTAAAATATTCACCAAAAATACAAATTCCACCCGAATCCAACGGGGACTGCTGTGTCTCGTTCAGCCAGTATAGGAGCACGTCTGGGAGAAGTTTCGAGTCAATCGGTCCAAAGACCTGGAAGCTATTGAAATAAATGGGCGGGGTATTTTTTCGTGAAAAATGGCCTTTTCTTTAAAATATTCATGTCAAATACAAATTCCACCGGAATCCAACCAAAACTGGCGACCCTGCTTACACCAGTGAGGAGGACATGCCTGATCGATTTCGAGTCAATCGGTCCAGCCAATCACTAACCCTAACCCTAACCCTAACCCTAGCCTCAGCCTTAAGCCAGGCCTCATGAAAGATTGTCCCTCTGACTAAAATATTCACCAAAAATACAAATTTCACCCGAATCCAACGGGGACTGCTGTGTCTCGTTCAGCCGCTACAGGAGCACGTTTGGGGGAAATTTCCAGTCAATCGGTCCAAAGACCTGGAAGCTATTGAAATAAATGGGCGGGGTATTTTTTCGTGAAAAATGGCCTTTTCTTTAAAATATTCATGTAAAATACAAATTCCACCAGAATCCAACCAAAACTGGCCAGCCTCATTCCACCGGTGAGGAGGACATGCGTGATCAATTTCGAGTCAATCGGTCAAAAGACGGCCGTGGTCCGAAACCCCAGCCCCTTAACCCTAACCCTAGCCCTAACAGCAGCCTTAAGCCAGCCTCATTTAAAATGGCCCCTTTCACTAAAATATTCACCAAAAATACAAATTCCACCCGAATCCAACGGGGACTGCTGTGTCTCGTTCAGCCAGTATAGGAGCACGTCTGGGAGAAGTTTCGAGTCAATCGGTCCAAAGACCTGGAAGCTATTGAAATAAATGGGCGGGGTATTTTTTCGTGAAAAATGGCCTTTTCTTTAAAATATTCATGTCAAATACAAATTCCACCGGAATCCAACCAAAACTGGCGACCCTGCTTACACCAGTGAGGAGGACATGCCTGATCGATTTCGAGTCAATCGGTCCAGCCAATCACTAACCCTAACCCTAACTCTAGCCTCAGCCTTAAGCCAGGCCTCATGAAAGATTGTCCCTCTGACTAAAATATTCACCAAAAATACAAATTTCACCCGAATCCAACGGGGACTGCTGTGTCTCGTTCAGCCAGTATAGGAGCACGTCTGGGAGAAGTTTCGAGTCAATCGGTCCAAAGACCTGGAAGCTATTGAAATAAATGGGCGGGGTATTTTTTCGTGAAAAATGGCCTTTTCTTTAAAATATTCATGTCAAATACAAATTCCACCGGAATCCAACCAAAACTGGCGACCCTGCTTACACCAGTGAGGAGGACATGCCTGATCGATTTCGAGTCAATCGGTCCAGCCAATCACTAACCCTAACCCTAACCCTAACCCTAGCCTCAGCCTTAAGCCAGGCCTCATGAAAGATTGTCCCTCTGACTAAAATATTCACCAAAAATACAAATTTCACCCGAATCCAACGGGGACTGCTGTGTCTCGTTCAGCCGCTACAGGAGCACGTTTGGGGGAAATTTCCAGTCAATCGGTCCAAAGACCTGGAAGCTATTGAAATAAATGGGCGGGGTATTTTTTCGTGAAAAATGGCCTTTTCTTTAAAATATTCATGTAAAATACAAATTCCACCAGAATCCAACCAAAACTGGCCAGCCTCATTCCACCGGTGAGGAGGACATGCGTGATCAATTTCGAGTCAATCGGTCAAAAGACGGCCGTGGTCCGAAACCCCAGCCCCTTAACCCTAACCCTAGCCCTAACAGCAGCCTTAAGCCAGCCTCATTTAAAATGGCCCCTTTCACTAAAATATTCACCAAAAATACAAATTCCACCCGAATCCAACGGGGACTGCTGTGTCTCGTTCAGCCAGTATAGGAGCACGTCTGGGAGAAGTTTCGAGTCAATCGGTCCAAAGACCTGGAAGCTATTGAAATAAATGGGCGGGGTATTTTTTCGTGAAAAATGGCCTTTTCTTTAAAATATTCATGTCAAATACAAATTCCACCGGAATCCAACCAAAACTGGCGACCCTGCTTACACCAGTGAGGAGGACATGCCTGATCGATTTCGAGTCAATCGGTCCAGCCAATCACTAACCCTAACCCTAACCCTAACCCTAGCCTCAGCCTTAAGCCAGGCCTCATGAAAGATTGTCCCTCTGACTAAAATATTCACCAAAAATACAAATTTCACCCGAATCCAACGGGGACTGCTGTGTCTCGTTCAGCCGCTACAGGAGCACGTTTGGGGGAAATTTCCAGTCAATCGGTCCAAAGACCTGGAAGCTATTGAAATAAATGGGCGGGGTATTTTTTCGTGAAAAATGGCCTTTTCTTTAAAATATTCATGTAAAATACAAATTCCACCAGAATCCAACCAAAACTGGCCAGCCTCATTCCACCGGTGAGGAGGACATGCGTGATCAATTTCGAGTCAATCGGTCAAAAGACGGCCGTGGTCCGAAACCCCAGCCCCTTAACCCTAACCCTAGCCCTAACAGCAGCCTTAAGCCAGCCTCATTTAAAATGGCCCCTTTCACTAAAATATTCACCAAAAATACAAATTCCACCCGAATCCAACGGGGACTGCTGTGTCTCGTTCAGCCAGTATAGGAGCACGTCTGGGAGAAGTTTCGAGTCAATCGGTCCAAAGACCTGGAAGCTATTGAAATAAATGGGCGGGGTATTTTTTCGTGAAAAATGGCCTTTTCTTTAAAATATTCATGTCAAATACAAATTCCACCGGAATCCAACCAAAACTGGCGACCCTGCTTACACCAGTGAGGAGGACATGCCTGATCGATTTCGAGTCAATCGGTCCAGCCAATCACTAACCCTAACCCTAACTCTAGCCTCAGCCTTAAGCCAGGCCTCATGAAAGATTGTCCCTCTGACTAAAATATTCACCAAAAATACAAATTTCACCCGAATCCAACGGGGACTGCTGTGTCTCGTTCAGCCAGTATAGGAGCACGTCTGGGAGAAGTTTCGAGTCAATCGGTCCAAAGACCTGGAAGCTATTGAAATAAATGGGCGGGGTATTTTTTCGTGAAAAATGGCCTTTTCTTTAAAATATTCATGTCAAATACAAATTCCACCGGAATCCAACCAAAACTGGCGACCCTGCTTACACCAGTGAGGAGGACATGCCTGATCGATTTCGAGTCAATCGGTCCAGCCAATCACTAACCCTAACCCTAACCCTAACCCTAGCCTCAGCCTTAAGCCAGGCCTCATGAAAGATTGTCCCTCTGACTAAAATATTCACCAAAAATACAAATTTCACCCGAATCCAACGGGGACTGCTGTGTCTCGTTCAGCCGCTACAGGAGCACGTTTGGGGGAAATTTCCAGTCAATCGGTCCAAAGACCTGGAAGCTATTGAAATAAATGGGCGGGGTATTTTTTCGTGAAAAATGGCCTTTTCTTTAAAATATTCATGTAAAATACAAATTCCACCAGAATCCAACCAAAACTGGCCAGCCTCATTCCACCGGTGAGGAGGACATGCGTGATCAATTTCGAGTCAATCGGTCAAAAGACGGCCGTGGTCCGAAACCCCAGCCCCTTAACCCTAACCCTAGCCCTAACAGCAGCCTTAAGCCAGCCTCATTTAAAATGGCCCCTTTCACTAAAATATTCACCAAAAATACAAATTCCACCCGAATCCAACGGGGACTGCTGTGTCTCGTTCAGCCAGTATAGGAGCACGTCTGGGAGAAGTTTCGAGTCAATCGGTCCAAAGACCTGGAAGCTATTGAAATAAATGGGCGGGGTATTTTTTCGTGAAAAATGGCCTTTTCTTTAAAATATTCATGTCAAATACAAATTCCACCGGAATCCAACCAAAACTGGCGACCCTGCTTACACCAGTGAGGAGGACATGCCTGATCGATTTCGAGTCAATCGGTCCAGCCAATCACTAACCCTAACCCTAACCCTAACCCTAGCCTCAGCCTTAAGCCAGGCCTCATGAAAGATTGTCCCTCTGACTAAAATATTCACCAAAAATACAAATTTCACCCGAATCCAACGGGGACTGCTGTGTCTCGTTCAGCCGCTACAGGAGCACGTTTGGGGGAAATTTCCAGTCAATCGGTCCAAAGACCTGGAAGCTATTGAAATAAATGGGCGGGGTATTTTTTCGTGAAAAATGGCCTTTTCTTTAAAATATTCATGTAAAATACAAATTCCACCAGAATCCAACCAAAACTGGCCAGCCTCATTCCACCGGTGAGGAGGACATGCGTGATCAATTTCGAGTCAATCGGTCAAAAGACGGCCGTGGTCCGAAACCCCAGCCCCTTAACCCTAACCCTAGCCCTAACAGCAGCCTTAAGCCAGCCTCATTTAAAATGGCCCCTTTCACTAAAATATTCACCAAAAATACAAATTCCACCCGAATCCAACGGGGACTGCTGTGTCTCGTTCAGCCAGTATAGGAGCACGTCTGGGAGAAGTTTCGAGTCAATCGGTCCAAAGACCTGGAAGCTATTGAAATAAATGGGCGGGGTATTTTTTCGTGAAAAATGGCCTTTTCTTTAAAATATTCATGTCAAATACAAATTCCACCGGAATCCAACCAAAACTGGCGACCCTGCTTACACCAGTGAGGAGGACATGCCTGATCGATTTCGAGTCAATCGGTCCAGCCAATCACTAACCCTAACCCTAACCCTAGCCTCAGCCTTAAGCCAGGCCTCATGAAAGATTGTCCCTCTGACTAAAATATTCACCAAAAATACAAATTTCACCCGAATCCAACGGGGACTGCTGTGTCTCGTTCAGCCGCTACAGGAGCACGTTTGGGGGAAATTTCCAGTCAATCGGTCCAAAGACCTGGAAGCTATTGAAATAAATGGGCGGGGTATTTTTTCGTGAAAAATGGCCTTTTCTTTAAAATATTCATGTAAAATACAAATTCCACCAGAATCCAACCAAAACTGGCCAGCCTCATTCCACCGGTGAGGAGGACATGCGTGATCAATTTCGAGTCAATCGGTCAAAAGACGGCCGTGGTCCGAAACCCCAGCCCCTTAACCCTAACCCTAGCCCTAACAGCAGCCTTAAGCCAGCCTCATTTAAAATGGCCCCTTTCACTAAAATATTCACCAAAAATACAAATTCCACCCGAATCCAACGGGGACTGCTGTGTCTCGTTCAGCCAGTATAGGAGCACGTCTGGGAGAAGTTTCGAGTCAATCGGTCCAAAGACCTGGAAGCTATTGAAATAAATGGGCGGGGTATTTTTTCGTGAAAAATGGCCTTTTCTTTAAAATATTCATGTCAAATACAAATTCCACCGGAATCCAACCAAAACTGGCGACCCTGCTTACACCAGTGAGGAGGACATGCCTGATCGATTTCGAGTCAATCGGTCCAGCCAATCACTAACCCTAACCCTAACCCTAACCCTAGCCTCAGCCTTAAGCCAGGCCTCATGAAAGATTGTCCCTCCGACTAAAATATTCACCAAAAATACAAATTTCACCCGAATCCAACGGGGACTGCTGTGTCTCGTTCAGCCGCTACAGGAGCACGTTTGGGGGAAATTTCCAGTCAATCGGTCCAAAGACCTGGAAGCTATTGAAATAAATGGGCGGGGTATTTTTTCGTGAAAAATGGCCTTTTCTTTAAAATATTCATGTAAAATACAAATTCCACCAGAATCCAACCAAAACTGGCCAGCCTCATTCCACCGGTGAGGAGGACATGCGTGATCAATTTCGAGTCAATCGGTCAAAAGACGGCCGTGGTCCGAAACCCCAGCCCCTTAACCCTAACCCTAGCCCTAACAGCAGCCTTAAGCCAGCCTCATTTAAAATGGCCCCTTTCACTAAAATATTCACCAAAAATACAAATTCCACCCGAATCCAACGGGGACTGCTGTGTCTCGTTCAGCCAGTATAGGAGCACGTCTGGGAGAAGTTTCGAGTCAATCGGTCCAAAGACCTGGAAGCTATTGAAATAAATGGGCGGGGTATTTTTTCGTGAAAAATGGCCTTTTCTTTAAAATATTCATGTCAAATACAAATTCCACCGGAATCCAACCAAAACTGGCGACCCTGCTTACACCAGTGAGGAGGACATGCCTGATCGATTTCGAGTCAATCGGTCCAGCCAATCACTAACCCTAACCCTAACCCTAACCCTAGCCTCAGCCTTAAGCCAGGCCTCATGAAAGATTGTCCCTCTGACTAAAATATTCACCAAAAATACAAATTTCACCCGAATCCAACGGGGACTGCTGTGTCTCGTTCAGCCGCTACAGGAGCACGTTTGGGGGAAATTTCCAGTCAATCGGTCCAAAGACCTGGAAGCTATTGAAATAAATGGGCGGGGTATTTTTTCGTGAAAAATGGCCTTTTCTTTAAAATATTCATGTAAAATACAAATTCCACCAGAATCCAACCAAAACTGGCCAGCCTCATTCCACCGGTGAGGAGGACATGCGTGATCAATTTCGAGTCAATCGGTCAAAAGACGGCCGTGGTCCGAAACCCCAGCCCCTTAACCCTAACCCTAGCCCTAACAGCAGCCTTAAGCCAGCCTCATTTAAAATGGCCCCTTTCACTAAAATATTCACCAAAAATACAAATTCCACCCGAATCCAACGGGGACTGCTGTGTCTCGTTCAGCCAGTATAGGAGCACGTCTGGGAGAAGTTTCGAGTCAATCGGTCCAAAGACCTGGAAGCTATTGAAATAAATGGGCGGGGTATTTTTTCGTGAAAAATGGCCTTTTCTTTAAAATATTCATGTCAAATACAAATTCCACCGGAATCCAACCAAAACTGGCGACCCTGCTTACACCAGTGAGGAGGACATGCCTGATCGATTTCGAGTCAATCGGTCCAGCCAATCACTAACCCTAACCCTAACCCTAACCCTAGCCTCAGCCTTAAGCCAGGCCTCATGAAAGATTGTCCCTCTGACTAAAATATTCACCAAAAATACAAATTTCACCCGAATCCAACGGGGACTGCTGTGTCTCGTTCAGCCGCTACAGGAGCACGTTTGGGGGAAATTTCCAGTCAATCGGTCCAAAGACCTGGAAGCTATTGAAATAAATGGGCGGGGTATTTTTTCGTGAAAAATGGCCTTTTCTTTAAAATATTCATGTAAAATACAAATTCCACCAGAATCCAACCAAAACTGGCCAGCCTCATTCCACCGGTGAGGAGGACATGCGTGATCAATTTCGAGTCAATCGGTCAAAAGACGGCCGTGGTCCGAAACCCCAGCCCCTTAACCCTAACCCTAGCCCTAACAGCAGCCTTAAGCCAGCCTCATTTAAAATGGCCCCTTTCACTAAAATATTCACCAAAAATACAAATTCCACCCGAATCCAACGGGGACTGCTGTGTCTCGTTCAGCCAGTATAGGAGCACGTCTGGGAGAAGTTTCGAGTCAATCGGTCCAAAGACCTGGAAGCTATTGAAATAAATGGGCGGGGTATTTTTTTGTGAAAAATGGCCTTTTCTTTAAAATATTCATGTCAAATACAAATTCCACCGGAATCCAACCAAAACTGGCGACCCTGCTTACACCAGTGAGGAGGACATGCCTGATCGATTTCGAGTCAATCGGTCCAGCCAATCACTAACCCTAACCCTAACCCTAACCCTAGCCTCAGCCTTAAGCCAGGCCTCATGAAAGATTGTCCCTCTGACTAAAATATTCACCAAAAATACAAATTTCACCCGAATCCAACGGGGACTGCTGTGTCTCGTTCAGCCGCTACAGGAGCACGTTTGGGGGAAATTTCCAGTCAATCGGTCCAAAGACCTGGAAGCTATTGAAATAAATGGGCGGGGTATTTTTTCGTGAAAAATGGCCTTTTCTTTAAAATATTCATGTAAAATACAAATTCCACCAGAATCCAACCAAAACTGGCCAGCCTCATTCCACCGGTGAGGAGGACATGCGTGATCAATTTCGAGTCAATCGGTCAAAAGACGGCCGTGGTCCGAAACCCCAGCCCCTTAACCCTAACCCTAGCCCTAACAGCAGCCTTAAGCCAGCCTCATTTAAAATGGCCCCTTTCACTAAAATATTCACCAAAAATACAAATTCCACCCGAATCCAACGGGGACTGCTGTGTCTCGTTCAGCCAGTATAGGAGCACGTCTGGGAGAAGTTTCGAGTCAATCGGTCCAAAGACCTGGAAGCTATTGAAATAAATGGGCGGGGTATTTTTTCGTGAAAAATGGCCTTTTCTTTAAAATATTCATGTCAAATACAAATTCCACCGGAATCCAACCAAAACTGGCGACCCTGCTTACACCAGTGAGGAGGACATGCCTGATCGATTTCGAGTCAATCGGTCCAGCCAATCACTAACCCTAACCCTAACCCTAACCCTAGCCTCAGCCTTAAGCCAGGCCTCATGAAAGATTGTCCCTCTGACTAAAATATTCACCAAAAATACAAATTTCACCCGAATCCAACGGGGACTGCTGTGTCTCGTTCAGCCGCTACAGGAGCACGTTTGGGGGAAATTTCCAGTCAATCGGTCCAAAGACCTGGAAGCTATTGAAATAAATGGGCGGGGTATTTTTTCGTGAAAAATGGCCTTTTCTTTAAAATATTCATGTAAAATACAAATTCCACCAGAATCCAACCAAAACTGGCCAGCCTCATTCCACCGGTGAGGAGGACATGCGTGATCAATTTCGAGTCAATCGGTCAAAAGACGGCCGTGGTCCGAAACCCCAGCCCCTTAACCCTAACCCTAGCCCTAACAGCAGCCTTAAGCCAGCCTCATTTAAAATGGCCCCTTTCACTAAAATATTCACCAAAAATACAAATTCCACCCGAATCCAACGGGGACTGCTGTGTCTCGTTCAGCCAGTATAGGAGCACGTCTGGGAGAAGTTTCGAGTCAATCGGTCCAAAGACCTGGAAGCTATTGAAATAAATGGGCGGGGTATTTTTTCGTGAAAAATGGCCTTTTCTTTAAAATATTCATGTCAAATACAAATTCCACCGGAATCCAACCAAAACTGGCGACCCTGCTTACACCAGTGAGGAGGACATGCCTGATCGATTTCGAGTCAATCGGTCCAGCCAATCACTAACCCTAACCCTAACCCTAACCCTAGCCTCAGCCTTAAGCCAGGCCTCATGAAAGATTGTCCCTCTGACTAAAATATTCACCAAAAATACAAATTTCACCCGAATCCAACGGGGACTGCTGTGTCTCGTTCAGCCGCTACAGGAGCACGTTTGGGGGAAATTTCCAGTCAATCGGTCCAAAGACCTGGAAGCTATTGAAATAAATGGGCGGGGTATTTTTTCGTGAAAAAAAGCCTTTTCTTTAAAATATTCATGTAAAATACAAATTCCACCAGAATCCAACCAAAACTGGCCAGCCTCATTCCACCGGTGAGGAGGACATGCGTGATCAATTTCGAGTCAATCGGTCAAAAGACGGCCGTGGTCCGAAACCCCAGCCCCTTAACCCTAACCCTAGCCCTAACAGCAGCCTTAAGCCAGCCTCATTTAAAATGGCCCCTTTCACTAAAATATTCACCAAAAATACAAATTCCACCCGAATCCAACGGGGACTGCTGTGTCTCGTTCAGCCAGTATAGGAGCACGTCTGGGAGAAGTTTCGAGTCAATCGGTCCAAAGACCTGGAAGCTATTGAAATAAATGGGCGGGGTATTTTTTCGTGAAAAATGGCCTTTTCTTTAAAATATTCATGTCAAATACAAATTCCACCGGAATCCAACCAAAACTGGCGACCCTGCTTACACCAGTGAGGAGGACATGCCTGATCGATTTCGAGTCAATCGGTCCAGCCAATCACTAACCCTAACCCTAACCCTAACCCTAGCCTCAGCCTTAAGCCAGGCCTCATGAAAGATTGTCCCTCTGACTAAAATATTCACCAAAAATACAAATTTCACCCGAATCCAACGGGGACTGCTGTGTCTCGTTCAGCCGCTACAGGAGCACGTTTGGGGGAAATTTCCAGTCAATCGGTCCAAAGACCTGGAAGCTATTGAAATAAATGGGCGGGGTATTTTTTCGTGAAAAATGGCCTTTTCTTTAAAATATTCATGTAAAATACAAATTCCACCAGAATCCAACCAAAACTGGCCAGCCTCATTCCACCGGTGAGGAGGACATGCGTGATCAATTTCGAGTCAATCGGTCAAAAGACGGCCGTGGTCCGAAACCCCAGCCCCTTAACCCTAACCCTAGCCCTAACAGCAGCCTTAAGCCAGCCTCATTTAAAATGGCCCCTTTCACTAAAATATTCACCAAAAATACAAATTCCACCCGAATCCAACGGGGACTGCTGTGTCTCGTTCAGCCAGTATAGGAGCACGTCTGGGAGAAGTTTCGAGTCAATCGGTCCAAAGACCTGGAAGCTATTGAAATAAATGGGCGGGGTATTTTTTCGTGAAAAATGGCCTTTTCTTTAAAATATTCATGTCAAATACAAATTCCACCGGAATCCAACCAAAACTGGCGACCCTGCTTACACCAGTGAGGAGGACATGCCTGATCGATTTCGAGTCAATCGGTCCAGCCAATCACTAACCCTAACCCTAACCCTAACCCTAGCCTCAGCCTTAAGCCAGGCCTCATGAAAGATTGTCCCTCTGACTAAAATATTCACCAAAAATACAAATTTCACCCGAATCCAACGGGGACTGCTGTGTCTCGTTCAGCCGCTACAGGAGCACGTTTGGGGGAAATTTCCAGTCAATCGGTCCAAAGACCTGGAAGCTATTGAAATAAATGGGCGGGGTATTTTTTCGTGAAAAATGGCCTTTTCTTTAAAATATTCATGTAAAATACAAATTCCACCAGAATCCAACCAAAACTGGCCAGCCTCATTCCACCGGTGAGGAGGACATGCGTGATCAATTTCGAGTCAATCGGTCAAAAGACGGCCGTGGTCCGAAACCCCAGCCCCTTAACCCTAACCCTAGCCCTAACAGCAGCCTTAAGCCAGCCTCATTTAAAATGGCCCCTTTCACTAAAATATTCACCAAAAATACAAATTCCACCCGAATCCAACGGGGACTGCTGTGTCTCGTTCAGCCAGTATAGGAGCACGTCTGGGAGAAGTTTCGAGTCAATCGGTCCAAAGACCTGGAAGCTATTGAAATAAATGGGCGGGGTATTTTTTTGTGAAAAATGGCCTTTTCTTTAAAATATTCATGTCAAATACAAATTCCACCGGAATCCAACCAAAACTGGCGACCCTGCTTACACCAGTGAGGAGGACATGCCTGATCGATTTCGAGTCAATCGGTCCAGCCAATCACTAACCCTAACCCTAACCCTAACCCTAGCCTCAGCCTTAAGCCAGGCCTCATGAAAGATTGTCCCTCTGACTAAAATATTCACCAAAAATACAAATTTCACCCGAATCCAACGGGGACTGCTGTGTCTCGTTCAGCCGCTACAGGAGCACGTTTGGGGGAAATTTCCAGTCAATCGGTCCAAAGACCTGGAAGCTATTGAAATAAATGGGCGGGGTATTTTTTCGTGAAAAATGGCCTTTTCTTTAAAATATTCATGTAAAATACAAATTCCACCAGAATCCAACCAAAACTGGCCAGCCTCATTCCACCGGTGAGGAGGACATGCGTGATCAATTTCGAGTCAATCGGTCAAAAGACGGCCGTGGTCCGAAACCCCAGCCCCTTAACCCTAACCCTAGCCCTAACAGCAGCCTTAAGCCAGCCTCATTTAAAATGGCCCCTTTCACTAAAATATTCACCAAAAATACAAATTCCACCCGAATCCAACGGGGACTGCTGTGTCTCGTTCAGCCAGTATAGGAGCACGTCTGGGAGAAGTTTCGAGTCAATCGGTCCAAAGACCTGGAAGCTATTGAAATAAATGGGCGGGGTATTTTTTCGTGAAAAATGGCCTTTTCTTTAAAATATTCATGTCAAATACAAATTCCACCGGAATCCAACCAAAACTGGCGACCCTGCTTACACCAGTGAGGAGGACATGCCTGATCGATTTCGAGTCAATCGGTCCAGCCAATCACTAACCCTAACCCTAACCCTAACCCTAGCCTCAGCCTTAAGCCAGGCCTCATGAAAGATTGTCCCTCTGACTAAAATATTCACCAAAAATACAAATTTCACCCGAATCCAACGGGGACTGCTGTGTCTCGTTCAGCCGCTACAGGAGCACGTTTGGGGGAAATTTCCAGTCAATCGGTCCAAAGACCTGGAAGCTATTGAAATAAATGGGCGGGGTATTTTTTCGTGAAAAATGGCCTTTTCTTTAAAATATTCATGTAAAATACAAATTCCACCAGAATCCAACCAAAACTGGCCAGCCTCATTCCACCGGTGAGGAGGACATGCGTGATCAATTTCGAGTCAATCGGTCAAAAGACGGCCGTGGTCCGAAACCCCAGCCCCTTAACCCTAACCCTAGCCCTAACAGCAGCCTTAAGCCAGCCTCATTTAAAATGGCCCCTTTCACTAAAATATTCACCAAAAATACAAATTCCACCCGAATCCAACGGGGACTGCTGTGTCTCGTTCAGCCAGTATAGGAGCACGTCTGGGAGAAGTTTCGAGTCAATCGGTCCAAAGACCTGGAAGCTATTGAAATAAATGGGCGGGGTATTTTTTCGTGAAAAATGGCCTTTTCTTTAAAATATTCATGTCAAATACAAATTCCACCGGAATCCAACCAAAACTGGCGACCCTGCTTACACCAGTGAGGAGGACATGCCTGATCGATTTCGAGTCAATCGGTCCAGCCAATCACTAACCCTAACCCTAACCCTAACCCTAGCCTCAGCCTTAAGCCAGGCCTCATGAAAGATTGTCCCTCTGACTAAAATATTCACCAAAAATACAAATTTCACCCGAATCCAACGGGGACTGCTGTGTCTCGTTCAGCCGCTACAGGAGCACGTTTGGGGGAAATTTCCAGTCAATCGGTCCAAAGACCTGGAAGCTATTGAAATAAATGGGCGGGGTATTTTTTCGTGAAAAATGGCCTTTTCTTTAAAATATTCATGTAAAATACAAATTCCACCAGAATCCAACCAAAACTGGCCAGCCTCATTCCACCGGTGAGGAGGACATGCGTGATCAATTTCGAGTCAATCGGTCAAAAGACGGCCGTGGTCCGAAACCCCAGCCCCTTAACCCTAACCCTAGCCCTAACAGCAGCCTTAAGCCAGCCTCATTTAAAATGGCCCCTTTCACTAAAATATTCACCAAAAATACAAATTCCACCCGAATCCAACGGGGACTGCTGTGTCTCGTTCAGCCAGTATAGGAGCACGTCTGGGAGAAGTTTCGAGTCAATCGGTCCAAAGACCTGGAAGCTATTGAAATAAATGGGCGGGGTATTTTTTCGTGAAAAATGGCCTTTTCTTTAAAATATTCATGTCAAATACAAATTCCACCGGAATCCAACCAAAACTGGCGACCCTGCTTACACCAGTGAGGAGGACATGCCTGATCGATTTCGAGTCAATCGGTCCAGCCAATCACTAACCCTAACCCTAACCCTAACCCTAGCCTCAGCCTTAAGCCAGGCCTCATGAAAGATTGTCCCTCTGACTAAAATATTCACCAAAAATACAAATTTCACCCGAATCCAACGGGGACTGCTGTGTCTCGTTCAGCCGCTACAGGAGCACGTTTGGGGGAAATTTCCAGTCAATCGGTCCAAAGACCTGGAAGCTATTGAAATAAATGGGCGGGGTATTTTTTCGTGAAAAATGGCCTTTTCTTTAAAATATTCATGTAAAATACAAATTCCACCAGAATCCAACCAAAACTGGCCAGCCTCATTCCACCGGTGAGGAGGACATGCGTGATCAATTTCGAGTCAATCGGTCAAAAGACGGCCGTGGTCCGAAACCCCAGCCCCTTAACCCTAACCCTAGCCCTAACAGCAGCCTTAAGCCAGCCTCATTTAAAATGGCCCCTTTCACTAAAATATTCACCAAAAATACAAATTCCACCCGAATCCAACGGGGACTGCTGTGTCTCGTTCAGCCAGTATAGGAGCACGTCTGGGAGAAGTTTCGAGTCAATCGGTCCAAAGACCTGGAAGCTATTGAAATAAATGGGCGGGGTATTTTTTCGTGAAAAATGGCCTTTTCTTTAAAATATTCATGTCAAATACAAATTCCACCGGAATCCAACCAAAACTGGCGACCCTGCTTACACCAGTGAGGAGGACATGCCTGATCGATTTCGAGTCAATCGGTCCAGCCAATCACTAACCCTAACCCTAACCCTAACCCTAGCCTCAGCCTTAAGCCAGGCCTCATGAAAGATTGTCCCTCTGACTAAAATATTCACCAAAAATACAAATTTCACCCGAATCCAACGGGGACTGCTGTGTCTCGTTCAGCCGCTACAGGAGCACGTTTGGGGGAAATTTCCAGTCAATCGGTCCAAAGACCTGGAAGCTATTGAAATAAATGGGCGGGGTATTTTTTCGTGAAAAATGGCCTTTTCTTTAAAATATTCATGTAAAATACAAATTCCACCAGAATCCAACCAAAACTGGCCAGCCTCATTCCACCGGTGAGGAGGACATGCGTGATCAATTTCGAGTCAATCGGTCAAAAGACGGCCGTGGTCCGAAACCCCAGCCCCTTAACCCTAACCCTAGCCCTAACAGCAGCCTTAAGCCAGCCTCATTTAAAATGGCCCCTTTCACTAAAATATTCACCAAAAATACAAATTCCACCCGAATCCAACGGGGACTGCTGTGTCTCGTTCAGCCAGTATAGGAGCACGTCTGGGAGAAGTTTCGAGTCAATCGGTCCAAAGACCTGGAAGCTATTGAAATAAATGGGCGGGGTATTTTTTCGTGAAAAATGGCCTTTTCTTTAAAATATTCATGTCAAATACAAATTCCACCGGAATCCAACCAAAACTGGCGACCCTGCTTACACCAGTGAGGAGGACATGCCTGATCGATTTCGAGTCAATCGGTCCAGCCAATCACTAACCCTAACCCTAACCCTAACCCTAGCCTCAGCCTTAAGCCAGGCCTCATGAAAGATTGTCCCTCTGACTAAAATATTCACCAAAAATACAAATTTCACCCGAATCCAACGGGGACTGCTGTGTCTCGTTCAGCCGCTACAGGAGCACGTTTGGGGGAAATTTCCAGTCAATCGGTCCAAAGACCTGGAAGCTATTGAAATAAATGGGCGGGGTATTTTTTCGTGAAAAATGGCCTTTTCTTTAAAATATTCATGTAAAATACAAATTCCACCAGAATCCAACCAAAACTGGCCAGCCTCATTCCACCGGTGAGGAGGACATGCGTGATCAATTTCGAGTCAATCGGTCAAAAGACGGCCGTGGTCCGAAACCCCAGCCCCTTAACCCTAACCCTAGCCCTAACAGCAGCCTTAAGCCAGCCTCATTTAAAATGGCCCCTTTCACTAAAATATTCACCAAAAATACAAATTCCACCCGAATCCAACGGGGACTGCTGTGTCTCGTTCAGCCAGTATAGGAGCACGTCTGGGAGAAGTTTCGAGTCAATCGGTCCAAAGACCTGGAAGCTATTGAAATAAATGGGCGGGGTATTTTTTCGTGAAAAATGGCCTTTTCTTTAAAATATTCATGTCAAATACAAATTCCACCGGAATCCAACCAAAACTGGCGACCCTGCTTACACCAGTGAGGAGGACATGCCTGATCGATTTCGAGTCAATCGGTCCAGCCAATCACTAACCCTAACCCTAACCCTAACCCTAGCCTCAGCCTTAAGCCAGGCCTCATGAAAGATTGTCCCTCTGACTAAAATATTCACCAAAAATACAAATTTCACCCGAATCCAACGGGGACTGCTGTGTCTCGTTCAGCCGCTACAGGAGCACGTTTGGGGGAAATTTCCAGTCAATCGGTCCAAAGACCTGGAAGCTATTGAAATAAATGGGCGGGGTATTTTTTCGTGAAAAATGGCCTTTTCTTTAAAATATTCATGTAAAATACAAATTCCACCAGAATCCAACCAAAACTGGCCAGCCTCATTCCACCGGTGAGGAGGACATGCGTGATCAATTTCGAGTCAATCGGTCAAAAGACGGCCGTGGTCCGAAACCCCAGCCCCTTAACCCTAACCCTAGCCCTAACAGCAGCCTTAAGCCAGCCTCATTTAAAATGGCCCCTTTCACTAAAATATTCACCAAAAATACAAATTCCACCCGAATCCAACGGGGACTGCTGTGTCTCGTTCAGCCAGTATAGGAGCACGTCTGGGAGAAGTTTCGAGTCAATCGGTCCAAAGACCTGGAAGCTATTGAAATAAATGGGCGGGGTATTTTTTCGTGAAAAATGGCCTTTTCTTTAAAATATTCATGTCAAATACAAATTCCACCGGAATCCAACCAAAACTGGCGACCCTGCTTACACCAGTGAGGAGGACATGCCTGATCGATTTCGAGTCAATCGGTCCAGCCAATCACTAACCCTAACCCTAACCCTAACCCTAGCCTCAGCCTTAAGCCAGGCCTCATGAAAGATTGTCCCTCTGACTAAAATATTCACCAAAAATACAAATTTCACCCGAATCCAACGGGGACTGCTGTGTCTCGTTCAGCCGCTACAGGAGCACGTTTGGGGGAAATTTCCAGTCAATCGGTCCAAAGACCTGGAAGCTATTGAAATAAATGGGCGGGGTATTTTTTCGTGAAAAATGGCCTTTTCTTTAAAATATTCATGTAAAATACAAATTCCACCAGAATCCAACCAAAACTGGCCAGCCTCATTCCACCGGTGAGGAGGACATGCGTGATCAATTTCGAGTCAATCGGTCAAAAGACGGCCGTGGTCCGAAACCCCAGCCCCTTAACCCTAACCCTAGCCCTAACAGCAGCCTTAAGCCAGCCTCATTTAAAATGGCCCCTTTCACTAAAATATTCACCAAAAATACAAATTCCACCCGAATCCAACGGGGACTGCTGTGTCTCGTTCAGCCAGTATAGGAGCACGTCTGGGAGAAGTTTCGAGTCAATCGGTCCAAAGACCTGGAAGCTATTGAAATAAATGGGCGGGGTATTTTTTCGTGAAAAATGGCCTTTTCTTTAAAATATTCATGTCAAATACAAATTCCACCGGAATCCAACCAAAACTGGCGACCCTGCTTACACCAGTGAGGAGGACATGCCTGATCGATTTCGAGTCAATCGGTCCAGCCAATCACTAACCCTAACCCTAACCCTAACCCTAGCCTCAGCCTTAAGCCAGGCCTCATGAAAGATTGTCCCTCTGACTAAAATATTCACCAAAAATACAAATTTCACCCGAATCCAACGGGGACTGCTGTGTCTCGTTCAGCCGCTACAGGAGCACGTTTGGGGGAAATTTCCAGTCAATCGGTCCAAAGACCTGGAAGCTATTGAAATAAATGGGCGGGGTATTTTTTCGTGAAAAATGGCCTTTTCTTTAAAATATTCATGTAAAATACAAATTCCACCAGAATCCAACCAAAACTGGCCAGCCTCATTCCACCGGTGAGGAGGACATGCGTGATCAATTTCGAGTCAATCGGTCAAAAGACGGCCGTGGTCCGAAACCCCAGCCCCTTAACCCTAACCCTAGCCCTAACAGCAGCCTTAAGCCAGCCTCATTTAAAATGGCCCCTTTCACTAAAATATTCACCAAAAATACAAATTCCACCCGAATCCAACGGGGACTGCTGTGTCTCGTTCAGCCAGTATAGGAGCACGTCTGGGAGAAGTTTCGAGTCAATCGGTCCAAAGACCTGGAAGCTATTGAAATAAATGGGCGGGGTATTTTTTCGTGAAAAATGGCCTTTTCTTTAAAATATTCATGTCAAATACAAATTCCACCGGAATCCAACCAAAACTGGCGACCCTGCTTACACCAGTGAGGAGGACATGCCTGATCGATTTCGAGTCAATCGGTCCAGCCAATCACTAACCCTAACCCTAACCCTAACCCTAGCCTCAGCCTTAAGCCAGGCCTCATGAAAGATTGTCCCTCTGACTAAAATATTCACCAAAAATACAAATTTCACCCGAATCCAACGGGGACTGCTGTGTCTCGTTCAGCCGCTACAGGAGCACGTTTGGGGGAAATTTCCAGTCAATCGGTCCAAAGACCTGGAAGCTATTGAAATAAATGGGCGGGGTATTTTTTCGTGAAAAATGGCCTTTTCTTTAAAATATTCATGTAAAATACAAATTCCACCAGAATCCAACCAAAACTGGCCAGCCTCATTCCACCGGTGAGGAGGACATGCGTGATCAATTTCGAGTCAATCGGTCAAAAGACGGCCGTGGTCCGAAACCCCAGCCCCTTAACCCTAACCCTAGCCCTAACAGCAGCCTTAAGCCAGCCTCATTTAAAATGGCCCCTTTCACTAAAATATTCACCAAAAATACAAATTCCACCCGAATCCAACGGGGACTGCTGTGTCTCGTTCAGCCAGTATAGGAGCACGTCTGGGAGAAGTTTCGAGTCAATCGGTCCAAAGACCTGGAAGCTATTGAAATAAATGGGCGGGGTATTTTTTCGTGAAAAATGGCCTTTTCTTTAAAATATTCATGTAAAATACAAATTCCACCAGAATCCAACCAAAACTGGCCAGCCTCATTCCACCGGTGAGGAGGACATGCGTGATCAATTTCGAGTCAATCGGTCAAAAGACGGCCGTGGTCCGAAACCCCAGCCCCTTAACCCTAACCCTAGCCCTAACAGCAGCCTTAAGCCAGCCTCATTTAAAATGGCGCCTTTCACTAAAATATTCACCAAAAATACAAATTCCACCCGAATCCAACGGGGACTGCTGTGTCTCGTTCAGCCAGTATAGGAGCACGTCTGGGAGAAGTTTCGAGTCAATCGGTCCAAAGACCTGGAAGCTATTGAAATAAATGGGCGGGGTATTTTTTCGTGAAAAATGGCCTTTTCTTTAAAATATTCATGTCAAATACAAATTCCACCGGAATCCAACCAAAACTGGCGACCCTGCTTACACCAGTGAGGAGGACATGCCTGATCGATTTCGAGTCAATCGGTCCAGCCAATCACTAACCCTAACCCTAACCCTAGCCTCAGCCTTAAGCCAGGCCTCATGAAAGATTGTCCCTCTGACTAAAATATTCACCAAAAATACAAATTTCACCCGAATCCAACGGGGACTGCTGTGTCTCGTTCAGCCGCTACAGGAGCACGTTTGGGGGAAATTTCCAGTCAATCGGTCCAAAGACCTGGAAGCTATTGAAATAAATGGGCGGGGTATTTTTTCGTGAAAAATGGCCTTTTCTTTAAAATATTCATGTAAAATACAAATTCCACCAGAATCCAACCAAAACTGGCCAGCCTCATTCCACCGGTGAGGAGGACATGCGTGATCAATTTCGAGTCAATCGGTCAAAAGACGGCCGTGGTCCGAAACCCCAGCCCCTTAACCCTAACCCTAGCCCTAACAGCAGCCTTAAGCCAGCCTCATTTAAAATGGCCCCTTTCACTAAAATATTCACCAAAAATACAAATTCCACCCGAATCCAACGGGGACTGCTGTGTCTCGTTCAGCCAGTATAGGAGCACGTCTGGGAGAAGTTTCGAGTCAATCGGTCCAAAGACCTGGAAGCTATTGAAATAAATGGGCGGGGTATTTTTTCGTGAAAAATGGCCTTTTCTTTAAAATATTCATGTCAAATACAAATTCCACCGGAATCCAACCAAAACTGGCGACCCTGCTTACACCAGTGAGGAGGACATGCCTGATCGATTTCGAGTCAATCGGTCCAGCCAATCACTAACCCTAACCCTAACCCTAACCCTAGCCTCAGCCTTAAGCCAGGCCTCATGAAAGATTGTCCCTCTGACTAAAATATTCACCAAAAATACAAATTTCACCCGAATCCAACGGGGACTGCTGTGTTTCGTTCAGCCGCTACAGGAGCACGTTTGGGGGAAATTTCCAGTCAATCGGTCCAAAGACCTGGAAGCTATTGAAATAAATGGGCGGGGTATTTTTTCGTGAAAAATGGCCTTTTCTTTAAAATATTCATGTAAAATACAAATTCCACCAGAATCCAACCAAAACTGGCCAGCCTCATTCCACCGGTGAGGAGGACATGCGTGATCAATTTCGAGTCAATCGGTCAAAAGACGGCCGTGGTCCGAAACCCCAGCCCCTTAACCCTAACCCTAGCCCTAACAGCAGCCTTAAGCCAGCCTCATTTAAAATGGCCCCTTTCACTAAAATATTCACCAAAAATACAAATTCCACCCGAATCCAACGGGGACTGCTGTGTCTCGTTCAGCCAGTATAGGAGCACGTCTGGGAGAAGTTTCGAGTCAATCGGTCCAAAGACCTGGAAGCTATTGAAATAAATGGGCGGGGTATTTTTTCGTGAAAAATGGCCTTTTCTTTAAAATATTCATGTCAAATACAAATTCCACCGGAATCCAACCAAAACTGGCGACCCTGCTTACACCAGTGAGGAGGACATGCCTGATCGATTTCGAGTCAATCGGTCCAGCCAATCACTAACCCTAACCCTAACCCTAACCCTAGCCTCAGCCTTAAGCCAGGCCTCATGAAAGATTGTCCCTCTGACTAAAATATTCACCAAAAATACAAATTTCACCCGAATCCAACGGGGACTGCTGTGTCTCGTTCAGCCGCTACAGGAGCACGTTTGGGGGAAATTTCCAGTCAATCGGTCCAAAGACCTGGAAGCTATTGAAATAAATGGGCGGGGTATTTTTTCGTGAAAAATGGCCTTTTCTTTAAAATATTCATGTAAAATACAAATTCCACCAGAATCCAACCAAAACTGGCCAGCCTCATTCCACCGGTGAGGAGGACATGCGTGATCAATTTCGAGTCAATCGGTCAAAAGACGGCCGTGGTCCGAAACCCCAGCCCCTTAACCCTAACCCTAGCCCTAACAGCAGCCTTAAGCCAGCCTCATTTAAAATGGCCCCTTTCACTAAAATATTCACCAAAAATACAAATTCCACCCGAATCCAACGGGGACTGCTGTGTCTCGTTCAGCCAGTATAGGAGCACGTCTGGGAGAAGTTTCGAGTCAATCGGTCCAAAGACCTGGAAGCTATTGAAATAAATGGGCGGGGTATTTTTTCGTGAAAAATGGCCTTTTCTTTAAAATATTCATGTCAAATACAAATTCCACCGGAATCCAACCAAAACTGGCGACCCTGCTTACACCAGTGAGGAGGACATGCCTGATCGATTTCGAGTCAATCGGTCCAGCCAATCACTAACCCTAACCCTAACCCTAACCCTAGCCTCAGCCTTAAGCCAGGCCTCATGAAAGATTGTCCCTCTGACTAAAATATTCACCAAAAATACAAATTTCACCCGAATCCAACGGGGACTGCTGTGTCTCGTTCAGCCGCTACAGGAGCACGTTTGGGGGAAATTTCCAGTCAATCGGTCCAAAGACCTGGAAGCTATTGAAATAAATGGGCGGGGTATTTTTTCGTGAAAAATGGCCTTTTCTTTAAAATATTCATGTAAAATACAAATTCCACCAGAATCCAACCAAAACTGGCCAGCCTCATTCCACCGGTGAGGAGGACATGCGTGATCAATTTCGAGTCAATCGGTCAAAAGACGGCCGTGGTCCGAAACCCCAGCCCCTTAACCCTAACCCTAGCCCTAACAGCAGCCTTAAGCCAGCCTCATTTAAAATGGCCCCTTTCACTAAAATATTCACCAAAAATACAAATTCCACCCGAATCCAACGGGGACTGCTGTGTCTCGTTCAGCCAGTATAGGAGCACGTCTGGGAGAAGTTTCGAGTCAATCGGTCCAAAGACCTGGAAGCTATTGAAATAAATGGGCGGGGTATTTTTTCGTGAAAAATGGCCTTTTCTTTAAAATATTCATGTCAAATACAAATTCCACCGGAATCCAACCAAAACTGGCGACCCTGCTTACACCAGTGAGGAGGACATGCCTGATCGATTTCGAGTCAATCGGTCCAGCCAATCACTAACCCTAACCCTAACCCTAGCCTCAGCCTTAAGCCAGGCCTCATGAAAGATTGTCCCTCTGACTAAAATATTCACCAAAAATACAAATTTCACCCGAATCCAACGGGGACTGCTGTGTCTCGTTCAGCCGCTACAGGAGCACGTTTGGGGGAAATTTCCAGTCAATCGGTCCAAAGACCTGGAAGCTATTGAAATAAATGGGCGGGGTATTTTTTCGTGAAAAATGGCCTTTTCTTTAAAATATTCATGTAAAATACAAATTCCACCAGAATCCAACCAAAACTGGCCAGCCTCATTCCACCGGTGAGGAGGACATGCGTGATCAATTTCGAGTCAATCGGTCAAAAGACGGCCGTGGTCCGAAACCCCAGCCCCTTAACCCTAACCCTAGCCCTAACAGCAGCCTTAAGCCAGCCTCATTTAAAATGGCCCCTTTCACTAAAATATTCACCAAAAATACAAATTCCACCCGAATCCAACGGGGACTGCTGTGTCTCGTTCAGCCAGTATAGGAGCACGTCTGGGAGAAGTTTCGAGTCAATCGGTCCAAAGACCTGGAAGCTATTGAAATAAATGGGCGGGGTATTTTTTCGTGAAAAATGGCCTTTTCTTTAAAATATTCATGTAAAATACAAATTCCACCAGAATCCAACCAAAACTGGCCAGCCTCATTCCACCGGTGAGGAGGACATGCGTGATCAATTTCGAGTCAATCGGTCAAAAGACGGCCGTGGTCCGAAACCCCAGCCCCTTAACCCTAACCCTAGCCCTAACAGCAGCCTTAAGCCAGCCTCATTTAAAATGGCGCCTTTCACTAAAATATTCACCAAAAATACAAATTCCACCCGAATCCAACGGGGACTGCTGTGTCTCGTTCAGCCAGTATAGGAGCACGTCTGGGAGAAGTTTCGAGTCAATCGGTCCAAAGACCTGGAAGCTATTGAAATAAATGGGCGGGGTATTTTTTCGTGAAAAATGGCCTTTTCTTTAAAATATTCATGTCAAATACAAATTCCACCGGAATCCAACCAAAACTGGCGACCCTGCTTACACCAGTGAGGAGGACATGCCTGATCGATTTCGAGTCAATCGGTCCAGCCAATCACTAACCCTAACCCTAACCCTAGCCTCAGCCTTAAGCCAGGCCTCATGAAAGATTGTCCCTCTGACTAAAATATTCACCAAAAATACAAATTTCACCCGAATCCAACGGGGACTGCTGTGTCTCGTTCAGCCGCTACAGGAGCACGTTTGGGGGAAATTTCCAGTCAATCGGTCCAAAGACCTGGAAGCTATTGAAATAAATGGGCGGGGTATTTTTTCGTGAAAAATGGCCTTTTCTTTAAAATATTCATGTAAAATACAAATTCCACCAGAATCCAACCAAAACTGGCCAGCCTCATTCCACCGGTGAGGAGGACATGCGTGATCAATTTCGAGTCAATCGGTCAAAAGACGGCCGTGGTCCGAAACCCCAGCCCCTTAACCCTAACCCTAGCCCTAACAGCAGCCTTAAGCCAGCCTCATTTAAAATGGCCCCTTTCACTAAAATATTCACCAAAAATACAAATTCCACCCGAATCCAACGGGGACTGCTGTGTCTCGTTCAGCCAGTATAGGAGCACGTCTGGGAGAAGTTTCGAGTCAATCGGTCCAAAGACCTGGAAGCTATTGAAATAAATGGGCGGGGTATTTTTTCGTGAAAAATGGCCTTTTCTTTAAAATATTCATGTCAAATACAAATTCCACCGGAATCCAACCAAAACTGGCGACCCTGCTTACACCAGTGAGGAGGACATGCCTGATCGATTTCGAGTCAATCGGTCCAGCCAATCACTAACCCTAACCCTAACCCTAACCCTAGCCTCAGCCTTAAGCCAGGCCTCATGAAAGATTGTCCCTCTGACTAAAATATTCACCAAAAATACAAATTTCACCCGAATCCAACGGGGACTGCTGTGTCTCGTTCAGCCGCTACAGGAGCACGTTTGGGGGAAATTTCCAGTCAATCGGTCCAAAGACCTGGAAGCTATTGAAATAAATGGGCGGGGTATTTTTTCGTGAAAAATGGCCTTTTCTTTAAAATATTCATGTAAAATACAAATTCCACCAGAATCCAACCAAAACTGGCCAGCCTCATTCCACCGGTGAGGAGGACATGCGTGATCAATTTCGAGTCAATCGGTCAAAAGACGGCCGTGGTCCGAAACCCCAGCCCCTTAACCCTAACCCTAGCCCTAACAGCAGCCTTAAGCCAGCCTCATTTAAAATGGCCCCTTTCACTAAAATATTCACCAAAAATACAAATTCCACCCGAATCCAACGGGGACTGCTGTGTCTCGTTCAGCCAGTATAGGAGCACGTCTGGGAGAAGTTTCGAGTCAATCGGTCCAAAGACCTGGAAGCTATTGAAATAAATGGGCGGGGTATTTTTTCGTGAAAAATGGCCTTTTCTTTAAAATATTCATGTCAAATACAAATTCCACCGGAATCCAACCAAAACTGGCGACCCTGCTTACACCAGTGAGGAGGACATGCCTGATCGATTTCGAGTCAATCGGTCCAGCCAATCACTAACCCTAACCCTAACCCTAACCCTAGCCTCAGCCTTAAGCCAGGCCTCATGAAAGATTGTCCCTCTGACTAAAATATTCACCAAAAATACAAATTTCACCCGAATCCAACGGGGACTGCTGTGTCTCGTTCAGCCGCTACAGGAGCACGTTTGGGGGAAATTTCCAGTCAATCGGTCCAAAGACCTGGAAGCTATTGAAATAAATGGGCGGGGTATTTTTTCGTGAAAAATGGCCTTTTCTTTAAAATATTCATGTAAAATACAAATTCCACCAGAATCCAACCAAAACTGGCCAGCCTCATTCCACCGGTGAGGAGGACATGCGTGATCAATTTCGAGTCAATCGGTCAAAAGACGGCCGTGGTCCGAAACCCCAGCCCCTTAACCCTAACCCTAGCCCTAACAGCAGCCTTAAGCCAGCCTCATTTAAAATGGCCCCTTTCACTAAAATATTCACCAAAAATACAAATTCCACCCGAATCCAACGGGGACTGCTGTGTCTCGTTCAGCCAGTATAGGAGCACGTCTGGGAGAAGTTTCGAGTCAATCGGTCCAAAGACCTGGAAGCTATTGAAATAAATGGGCGGGGTATTTTTTCGTGAAAAATGGCCTTTTCTTTAAAATATTCATGTCAAATACAAATTCCACCGGAATCCAACCAAAACTGGCGACCCTGCTTACACCAGTGAGGAGGACATGCCTGATCGATTTCGAGTCAATCGGTCCAGCCAATCACTAACCCTAACCCTAACCCTAACCCTAGCCTCAGCCTTAAGCCAGGCCTCATGAAAGATTGTCCCTCTGACTAAAATATTCACCAAAAATACAAATTTCACCCGAATCCAACGGGGACTGCTGTGTCTCGTTCAGCCGCTACAGGAGCACGTTTGGGGGAAATTTCCAGTCAATCGGTCCAAAGACCTGGAAGCTATTGAAATAAATGGGCGGGGTATTTTTTCGTGAAAAATGGCCTTTTCTTTAAAATATTCATGTAAAATACAAATTCCACCAGAATCCAACCAAAACTGGCCAGCCTCATTCCACCGGTGAGGAGGACATGCGTGATCAATTTCGAGTCAATCGGTCAAAAGACGGCCGTGGTCCGAAACCCCAGCCCCTTAACCCTAACCCTAGCCCTAACAGCAGCCTTAAGCCAGCCTCATTTAAAATGGCCCCTTTCACTAAAATATTCACCAAAAATACAAATTCCACCCGAATCCAACGGGGACTGCTGTGTCTCGTTCAGCCAGTATAGGAGCACGTCTGGGAGAAGTTTCGAGTCAATCGGTCCAAAGACCTGGAAGCTATTGAAATAAATGGGCGGGGTATTTTTTCGTGAAAAATGGCCTTTTCTTTAAAATATTCATGTCAAATACAAATTCCACCGGAATCCAACCAAAACTGGCGACCCTGCTTACACCAGTGAGGAGGACATGCCTGATCGATTTCGAGTCAATCGGTCCAGCCAATCACTAACCCTAACCCTAACCCTAACCCTAGCCTCAGCCTTAAGCCAGGCCTCATGAAAGATTGTCCCTCTGACTAAAATATTCACCAAAAATACAAATTTCACCCGAATCCAACGGGGACTGCTGTGTCTCGTTCAGCCGCTACAGGAGCACGTTTGGGGGAAATTTCCAGTCAATCGGTCCAAAGACCTGGAAGCTATTGAAATAAATGGGCGGGGTATTTTTTCGTGAAAAATGGCCTTTTCTTTAAAATATTCATGTAAAATACAAATTCCACCAGAATCCAACCAAAACTGGCCAGCCTCATTCCACCGGTGAGGAGGACATGCGTGATCAATTTCGAGTCAATCGGTCAAAAGACGGCCGTGGTCCGAAACCCCAGCCCCTTAACCCTAACCCTAGCCCTAACAGCAGCCTTAAGCCAGCCTCATTTAAAATGGCCCCTTTCACTAAAATATTCACCAAAAATACAAATTCCACCCGAATCCAACGGGGACTGCTGTGTCTCGTTCAGCCAGTATAGGAGCACGTCTGGGAGAAGTTTCGAGTCAATCGGTCCAAAGACCTGGAAGCTATTGAAATAAATGGGCGGGGTATTTTTTCGTGAAAAATGGCCTTTTCTTTAAAATATTCATGTCAAATACAAATTCCACCGGAATCCAACCAAAACTGGCGACCCTGCTTACACCAGTGAGGAGGACATGCCTGATCGATTTCGAGTCAATCGGTCCAGCCAATCACTAACCCTAACCCTAACCCTAACCCTAGCCTCAGCCTTAAGCCAGGCCTCATGAAAGATTGTCCCTCTGACTAAAATATTCACCAAAAATACAAATTTCACCCGAATCCAACGGGGACTGCTGTGTCTCGTTCAGCCGCTACAGGAGCACGTTTGGGGGAAATTTCCAGTCAATCGGTCCAAAGACCTGGAAGCTATTGAAATAAATGGGCGGGGTATTTTTTCGTGAAAAATGGCCTTTTCTTTAAAATATTCATGTAAAATACAAATTCCACCAGAATCCAACCAAAACTGGCCAGCCTCATTCCACCGGTGAGGAGGACATGCGTGATCAATTTCGAGTCAATCGGTCAAAAGACGGCCGTGGTCCGAAACCCCAGCCCCTTAACCCTAACCCTAGCCCTAACAGCAGCCTTAAGCCAGCCTCATTTAAAATGGCCCCTTTCACTAAAATATTCACCAAAAATACAAATTCCACCCGAATCCAACGGGGACTGCTGTGTCTCGTTCAGCCAGTATAGGAGCACGTCTGGGAGAAGTTTCGAGTCAATCGGTCCAAAGACCTGGAAGCTATTGAAATAAATGGGCGGGGTATTTTTTCGTGAAAAATGGCCTTTTCTTTAAAATATTCATGTCAAATACAAATTCCACCGGAATCCAACCAAAACTGGCGACCCTGCTTACACCAGTGAGGAGGACATGCCTGATCGATTTCGAGTCAATCGGTCCAGCCAATCACTAACCCTAACCCTAACCCTAACCCTAGCCTCAGCCTTAAGCCAGGCCTCATGAAAGATTGTCCCTCTGACTAAAATATTCACCAAAAATACAAATTTCACCCGAATCCAACGGGGACTGCTGTGTCTCGTTCAGCCGCTACAGGAGCACGTTTGGGGGAAATTTCCAGTCAATCGGTCCAAAGACCTGGAAGCTATTGAAATAAATGGGCGGGGTATTTTTTCGTGAAAAATGGCCTTTTCTTTAAAATATTCATGTAAAATACAAATTCCACCAGAATCCAACCAAAACTGGCCAGCCTCATTCCACCGGTGAGGAGGACATGCGTGATCAATTTCGAGTCAATCGGTCAAAAGACGGCCGTGGTCCGAAACCCCAGCCCCTTAACCCTAACCCTAGCCCTAACAGCAGCCTTAAGCCAGCCTCATTTAAAATGGCCCCTTTCACTAAAATATTCACCAAAAATACAAATTCCACCCGAATCCAACGGGGACTGCTGTGTCTCGTTCAGCCAGTATAGGAGCACGTCTGGGAGAAGTTTCGAGTCAATCGGTCCAAAGACCTGGAAGCTATTGAAATAAATGGGCGGGGTATTTTTTCGTGAAAAATGGCCTTTTCTTTAAAATATTCATGTCAAATACAAATTCCACCGGAATCCAACCAAAACTGGCGACCCTGCTTACACCAGTGAGGAGGACATGCCTGATCGATTTCGAGTCAATCGGTCCAGCCAATCACTAACCCTAACCCTAACCCTAACCCTAGCCTCAGCCTTAAGCCAGGCCTCATGAAAGATTGTCCCTCTGACTAAAATATTCACCAAAAATACAAATTTCACCCGAATCCAACGGGGACTGCTGTGTCTCGTTCAGCCGCTACAGGAGCACGTTTGGGGGAAATTTCCAGTCAATCGGTCCAAAGACCTGGAAGCTATTGAAATAAATGGGCGGGGTATTTTTTCGTGAAAAATGGCCTTTTCTTTAAAATATTCATGTAAAATACAAATTCCACCAGAATCCAACCAAAACTGGCCAGCCTCATTCCACCGGTGAGGAGGACATGCGTGATCAATTTCGAGTCAATCGGTCAAAAGACGGCCGTGGTCCGAAACCCCAGCCCCTTAACCCTAACCCTAGCCCTAACAGCAGCCTTAAGCCAGCCTCATTTAAAATGGCCCCTTTCACTAAAATATTCACCAAAAATACAAATTCCACCCGAATCCAACGGGGACTGCTGTGTCTCGTTCAGCCAGTATAGGAGCACGTCTGGGAGAAGTTTCGAGTCAATCGGTCCAAAGACCTGGAAGCTATTGAAATAAATGGGCGGGGTATTTTTTCGTGAAAAATGGCCTTTTCTTTAAAATATTCATGTCAAATACAAATTCCACCGGAATCCAACCAAAACTGGCGACCCTGCTTACACCAGTGAGGAGGACATGCCTGATCGATTTCGAGTCAATCGGTCCAGCCAATCACTAACCCTAACCCTAACCCTAACCCTAGCCTCAGCCTTAAGCCAGGCCTCATGAAAGATTGTCCCTCTGACTAAAATATTCACCAAAAATACAAATTTCACCCGAATCCAACGGGGACTGCTGTGTCTCGTTCAGCCGCTACAGGAGCACGTTTGGGGGAAATTTCCAGTCAATCGGTCCAAAGACCTGGAAGCTATTGAAATAAATGGGCGGGGTATTTTTTCGTGAAAAATGGCCTTTTCTTTAAAATATTCATGTAAAATACAAATTCCACCAGAATCCAACCAAAACTGGCCAGCCTCATTCCACCGGTGAGGAGGACATGCGTGATCAATTTCGAGTCAATCGGTCAAAAGACGGCCGTGGTCCGAAACCCCAGCCCCTTAACCCTAACCCTAGCCCTAACAGCAGCCTTAAGCCAGCCTCATTTAAAATGGCCCCTTTCACTAAAATATTCACCAAAAATACAAATTCCACCCGAATCCAACGGGGACTGCTGTGTCTCGTTCAGCCAGTATAGGAGCACGTCTGGGAGAAGTTTCGAGTCAATCGGTCCAAAGACCTGGAAGCTATTGAAATAAATGGGCGGGGTATTTTTTCGTGAAAAATGGCCTTTTCTTTAAAATATTCATGTCAAATACAAATTCCACCGGAATCCAACCAAAACTGGCGACCCTGCTTACACCAGTGAGGAGGACATGCCTGATCGATTTCGAGTCAATCGGTCCAGCCAATCACTAACCCTAACCCTAACCCTAGCCTCAGCCTTAAGCCAGGCCTCATGAAAGATTGTCCCTCTGACTAAAATATTCACCAAAAATACAAATTTCACCCGAATCCAACGGGGACTGCTGTGTCTCGTTCAGCCGCTACAGGAGCACGTTTGGGGGAAATTTCCAGTCAATCGGTCCAAAGACCTGGAAGCTATTGAAATAAATGGGCGGGGTATTTTTTCGTGAAAAATGGCCTTTTCTTTAAAATATTCATGTAAAATACAAATTCCACCAGAATCCAACCAAAACTGGCCAGCCTCATTCCACCGGTGAGGAGGACATGCGTGATCAATTTCGAGTCAATCGGTCAAAAGACGGCCGTGGTCCGAAACCCCAGCCCCTTAACCCTAACCCTAGCCCTAACAGCAGCCTTAAGCCAGCCTCATTTAAAATGGCCCCTTTCACTAAAATATTCACCAAAAATACAAATTCCACCCGAATCCAACGGGGACTGCTGTGTCTCGTTCAGCCAGTATAGGAGCACGTCTGGGAGAAGTTTCGAGTCAATCGGTCCAAAGACCTGGAAGCTATTGAAATAAATGGGCGGGGTATTTTTTCGTGAAAAATGGCCTTTTCTTTAAAATATTCATGTAAAATACAAATTCCACCAGAATCCAACCAAAACTGGCCAGCCTCATTCCACCGGTGAGGAGGACATGCGTGATCAATTTCGAGTCAATCGGTCAAAAGACGGCCGTGGTCCGAAACCCCAGCCCCTTAACCCTAACCCTAGCCCTAACAGCAGCCTTAAGCCAGCCTCATTTAAAATGGCGCCTTTCACTAAAATATTCACCAAAAATACAAATTCCACCCGAATCCAACGGGGACTGCTGTGTCTCGTTCAGCCAGTATAGGAGCACGTCTGGGAGAAGTTTCGAGTCAATCGGTCCAAAGACCTGGAAGCTATTGAAATAAATGGGCGGGGTATTTTTTCGTGAAAAATGGCCTTTTCTTTAAAATATTCATGTCAAATACAAATTCCACCGGAATCCAACCAAAACTGGCGACCCTGCTTACACCAGTGAGGAGGACATGCCTGATCGATTTCGAGTCAATCGGTCCAGCCAATCACTAACCCTAACCCTAACCCTAGCCTCAGCCTTAAGCCAGGCCTCATGAAAGATTGTCCCTCTGACTAAAATATTCACCAAAAATACAAATTTCACCCGAATCCAACGGGGACTGCTGTGTCTCGTTCAGCCGCTACAGGAGCACGTTTGGGGGAAATTTCCAGTCAATCGGTCCAAAGACCTGGAAGCTATTGAAATAAATGGGCGGGGTATTTTTTCGTGAAAAATGGCCTTTTCTTTAAAATATTCATGTAAAATACAAATTCCACCAGAATCCAACCAAAACTGGCCAGCCTCATTCCACCGGTGAGGAGGACATGCGTGATCAATTTCGAGTCAATCGGTCAAAAGACGGCCGTGGTCCGAAACCCCAGCCCCTTAACCCTAACCCTAGCCCTAACAGCAGCCTTAAGCCAGCCTCATTTAAAATGGCCCCTTTCACTAAAATATTCACCAAAAATACAAATTCCACCCGAATCCAACGGGGACTGCTGTGTCTCGTTCAGCCAGTATAGGAGCACGTCTGGGAGAAGTTTCGAGTCAATCGGTCCAAAGACCTTGAAGCTATTGAAATAAATGGGCGGGGTATTTTTTCGTGAAAAATGGCCTTTTCTTTAAAATATTCATGTCAAATACAAATTCCACCGGAATCCAACCAAAACTGGCGACCCTGCTTACACCAGTGAGGAGGACATGCCTGATCGATTTCGAGTCAATCGGTCCAGCCAATCACTAACCCTAACCCTAACCCTAACCCTAGCCTCAGCCTTAAGCCAGGCCTCATGAAAGATTGTCCCTCTGACTAAAATATTCACCAAAAATACAAATTTCACCCGAATCCAACGGGGACTGCTGTGTCTCGTTCAGCCGCTACAGGAGCACGTTTGGGGGAAATTTCCAGTCAATCGGTCCAAAGACCTGGAAGCTATTGAAATAAATGGGCGGGGTATTTTTTCGTGAAAAATGGCCTTTTCTTTAAAATATTCATGTAAAATACAAATTCCACCAGAATCCAACCAAAACTGGCCAGCCTCATTCCACCGGTGAGGAGGACATGCGTGATCAATTTCGAGTCAATCGGTCAAAAGACGGCCGTGGTCCGAAACCCCAGCCCCTTAACCCTAACCCTAGCCCTAACAGCAGCCTTAAGCCAGCCTCATTTAAAATGGCCCCTTTCACTAAAATATTCACCAAAAATACAAATTCCACCCGAATCCAACGGGGACTGCTGTGTCTCGTTCAGCCAGTATAGGAGCACGTCTGGGAGAAGTTTCGAGTCAATCGGTCCAAAGACCTGGAAGCTATTGAAATAAATGGGCGGGGTATTTTTTCGTGAAAAATGGCCTTTTCTTTAAAATATTCATGTCAAATACAAATTCCACCGGAATCCAACCAAAACTGGCGACCCTGCTTACACCAGTGAGGAGGACATGCCTGATCGATTTCGAGTCAATCGGTCCAGCCAATCACTAACCCTAACCCTAACCCTAACCCTAGCCTCAGCCTTAAGCCAGGCCTCATGAAAGATTGTCCCTCTGACTAAAATATTCACCAAAAATACAAATTTCACCCGAATCCAACGGGGACTGCTGTGTCTCGTTCAGCCGCTACAGGAGCACGTTTGGGGGAAATTTCCAGTCAATCGGTCCAAAGACCTGGAAGCTATTGAAATAAATGGGCGGGGTATTTTTTCGTGAAAAATGGCCTTTTCTTTAAAATATTCATGTAAAATACAAATTCCACCAGAATCCAACCAAAACTGGCCAGCCTCATTCCACCGGTGAGGAGGACATGCGTGATCAATTTCGAGTCAATCGGTCAAAAGACGGCCGTGGTCCGAAACCCCAGCCCCTTAACCCTAACCCTAGCCCTAACAGCAGCCTTAAGCCAGCCTCATTTAAAATGGCCCCTTTCACTAAAATATTCACCAAAAATACAAATTCCACCCGAATCCAACGGGGACTGCTGTGTCTCGTTCAGCCAGTATAGGAGCACGTCTGGGAGAAGTTTCGAGTCAATCGGTCCAAAGACCTGGAAGCTATTGAAATAAATGGGCGGGGTATTTTTTCGTGAAAAATGGCCTTTTCTTTAAAATATTCATGTCAAATACAAATTCCACCGGAATCCAACCAAAACTGGCGACCCTGCTTACACCAGTGAGGAGGACATGCCTGATCGATTTCGAGTCAATCGGTCCAGCCAATCACTAACCCTAACCCTAACCCTAACCCTAGCCTCAGCCTTAAGCCAGGCCTCATGAAAGATTGTCCCTCTGACTAAAATATTCACCAAAAATACAAATTTCACCCGAATCCAACGGGGACTGCTGTGTCTCGTTCAGCCGCTACAGGAGCACGTTTGGGGGAAATTTCCAGTCAATCGGTCCAAAGACCTGGAAGCTATTGAAATAAATGGGCGGGGTATTTTTTCGTGAAAAATGGCCTTTTCTTTAAAATATTCATGTAAAATACAAATTCCACCAGAATCCAACCAAAACTGGCCAGCCTCATTCCACCGGTGAGGAGGACATGCGTGATCAATTTCGAGTCAATCGGTCAAAAGACGGCCGTGGTCCGAAACCCCAGCCCCTTAACCCTAACCCTAGCCCTAACAGCAGCCTTAAGCCAGCCTCATTTAAAATGGCCCCTTTCACTAAAATATTCACCAAAAATACAAATTCCACCCGAATCCAACGGGGACTGCTGTGTCTCGTTCAGCCAGTATAGGAGCACGTCTGGGAGAAGTTTCGAGTCAATCGGTCCAAAGACCTGGAAGCTATTGAAATAAATGGGCGGGGTATTTTTTCGTGAAAAATGGCCTTTTCTTTAAAATATTCATGTCAAATACAAATTCCACCGGAATCCAACCAAAACTGGCGACCCTGCTTACACCAGTGAGGAGGACATGCCTGATCGATTTCGAGTCAATCGGTCCAGCCAATCACTAACCCTAACCCTAACCCTAACCCTAGCCTCAGCCTTAAGCCAGGCCTCATGAAAGATTGTCCCTCTGACTAAAATATTCACCAAAAATACAAATTTCACCCGAATCCAACGGGGACTGCTGTGTCTCGTTCAGCCGCTACAGGAGCACGTTTGGGGGAAATTTCCAGTCAATCGGTCCAAAGACCTGGAAGCTATTGAAATAAATGGGCGGGGTATTTTTTCGTGAAAAATGGCCTTTTCTTTAAAATATTCATGTAAAATACAAATTCCACCAGAATCCAACCAAAACTGGCCAGCCTCATTCCACCGGTGAGGAGGACATGCGTGATCAATTTCGAGTCAATCGGTCAAAAGACGGCCGTGGTCCGAAACCCCAGCCCCTTAACCCTAACCCTAGCCCTAACAGCAGCCTTAAGCCAGCCTCATTTAAAATGGCCCCTTTCACTAAAATATTCACCAAAAATACAAATTCCACCCGAATCCAACGGGGACTGCTGTGTCTCGTTCAGCCAGTATAGGAGCACGTCTGGGAGAAGTTTCGAGTCAATCGGTCCAAAGACCTGGAAGCTATTGAAATAAATGGGCGGGGTATTTTTTCGTGAAAAATGGCCTTTTCTTTAAAATATTCATGTCAAATACAAATTCCACCGGAATCCAACCAAAACTGGCGACCCTGCTTACACCAGTGAGGAGGACATGCCTGATCGATTTCGAGTCAATCGGTCCAGCCAATCACTAACCCTAACCCTAACCCTAACCCTAGCCTCAGCCTTAAGCCAGGCCTCATGAAAGATTGTCCCTCTGACTAAAATATTCACCAAAAATACAAATTTCACCCGAATCCAACGGGGACTGCTGTGTCTCGTTCAGCCGCTACAGGAGCACGTTTGGGGGAAATTTCCAGTCAATCGGTCCAAAGACCTGGAAGCTATTGAAATAAATGGGCGGGGTATTTTTTCGTGAAAAATGGCCTTTTCTTTAAAATATTCATGTAAAATACAAATTCCACCAGAATCCAACCAAAACTGGCCAGCCTCATTCCACCGGTGAGGAGGACATGCGTGATCAATTTCGAGTCAATCGGTCAAAAGACGGCCGTGGTCCGAAACCCCAGCCCCTTAACCCTAACCCTAGCCCTAACAGCAGCCTTAAGCCAGCCTCATTTAAAATGGCCCCTTTCACTAAAATATTCACCAAAAATACAAATTCCACCCGAATCCAACGGGGACTGCTGTGTCTCGTTCAGCCAGTATAGGAGCACGTCTGGGAGAAGTTTCGAGTCAATCGGTCCAAAGACCTGGAAGCTATTGAAATAAATGGGCGGGGTATTTTTTCGTGAAAAATGGCCTTTTCTTTAAAATATTCATGTCAAATACAAATTCCACCGGAATCCAACCAAAACTGGCGACCCTGCTTACACCAGTGAGGAGGACATGCCTGATCGATTTCGAGTCAATCGGTCCAGCCAATCACTAACCCTAACCCTAACCCTAACCCTAGCCTCAGCCTTAAGCCAGGCCTCATGAAAGATTGTCCCTCTGACTAAAATATTCACCAAAAATACAAATTTCACCCGAATCCAACGGGGACTGCTGTGTCTCGTTCAGCCGCTACAGGAGCACGTTTGGGGGAAATTTCCAGTCAATCGGTCCAAAGACCTGGAAGCTATTGAAATAAATGGGCGGGGTATTTTTTCGTGAAAAATGGCCTTTTCTTTAAAATATTCATGTAAAATACAAATTCCACCAGAATCCAACCAAAACTGGCCAGCCTCATTCCACCGGTGAGGAGGACATGCGTGATCAATTTCGAGTCAATCGGTCAAAAGACGGCCGTGGTCCGAAACCCCAGCCCCTTAACCCTAACCCTAGCCCTAACAGCAGCCTTAAGCCAGCCTCATTTAAAATGGCCCCTTTCACTAAAATATTCACCAAAAATACAAATTCCACCCGAATCCAACGGGGACTGCTGTGTCTCGTTCAGCCAGTATAGGAGCACGTCTGGGAGAAGTTTCGAGTCAATCGGTCCAAAGACCTGGAAGCTATTGAAATAAATGGGCGGGGTATTTTTTCGTGAAAAATGGCCTTTTCTTTAAAATATTCATGTCAAATACAAATTCCACCGGAATCCAACCAAAACTGGCGACCCTGCTTACACCAGTGAGGAGGACATGCCTGATCGATTTCGAGTCAATCGGTCCAGCCAATCACTAACCCTAACCCTAACCCTAACCCTAGCCTCAGCCTTAAGCCAGGCCTCATGAAAGATTGTCCCTCTGACTAAAATATTCACCAAAAATACAAATTTCACCCGAATCCAACGGGGACTGCTGTGTCTCGTTCAGCCGCTACAGGAGCACGTTTGGGGGAAATTTCCAGTCAATCGGTCCAAAGACCTGGAAGCTATTGAAATAAATGGGCGGGGTATTTTTTCGTGAAAAATGGCCTTTTCTTTAAAATATTCATGTAAAATACAAATTCCACCAGAATCCAACCAAAACTGGCCAGCCTCATTCCACCGGTGAGGAGGACATGCGTGATCAATTTCGAGTCAATCGGTCAAAAGACGGCCGTGGTCCGAAACCCCAGCCCCTTAACCCTAACCCTAGCCCTAACAGCAGCCTTAAGCCAGCCTCATTTAAAATGGCCCCTTTCACTAAAATATTCACCAAAAATACAAATTCCACCCGAATCCAACGGGGACTGCTGTGTCTCGTTCAGCCAGTATAGGAGCACGTCTGGGAGAAGTTTCGAGTCAATCGGTCCAAAGACCTGGAAGCTATTGAAATAAATGGGCGGGGTATTTTTTCGTGAAAAATGGCCTTTTCTTTAAAATATTCATGTCAAATACAAATTCCACC
>NW_028175169.1:0-72704 GCF_965226575.1 Pagrus pagrus | reverse complement strand
CCCCTGCTAATTATACAGCAGAACCGTCTACATTATATCCTGTGTGTGTGTGTGATTTGTGACTGAATAAACAAACACTTTCTCTGATCACCAGAGACCCAAACTCCAATTCCACTGAGGGATGGCAGATGATAACAGTGGTGTCCAGACTGACGTGACAATGCAGTCCAATGATACAAAGACAGAGTATCGCGAAAGCGAATTACTGTGTATGAACACTGACATCTTTCTGTTTGACGAGATGCTGACGAACTTCCCCGAAACCAATGTTGATTGGAGCGACACAAACAGCCTACTACAGCCCTTACTATGGTTACATGAAGACTTTGACAGCCCACCTGAATATTCCTGTGTACTTGAAGAAATCATTGAGATACTTGATGGCCCCTGGATACCTTAGACTCTTGTATATCCATGTGGTGTCTACTGGTGTACAATGAAGAAATCACACCGTACTTTTTTATTTTATTCACATTGCATTCCATAACAACTTCAAATGCGAACATAATACAAATCTGTCTAAGGCTCAGCATATTGTTAACATGATCAACAATGTCATTGTCATTGTCATTAAATCTATGTGTCAGCTCTCTCTGTCTCTCTGTCTCTCTCACTCTCAATTCAAATTTACTTTATTTGCATGAATGTCACAGAGACTGTGTTGCTAAAGCGCAAAGAGTCAATTAAACAGAACACAAATACACTTCATGAGTTAATATATACATATATACATAGAGTAAAAATTGAAGAAAATAAAATAAGACATCAATTGTGAGGACATGTTTCTGTGTGGGTGTGTGTGTACACACTTTACACAGTACCATATGCACAGACAAAAACCCTCAAATGGATTACTTCAGAAAATCTCAATTTACCCACTTACCAGCAACCTGACAGTTAGTATGACTGGGGGCAGTGGTGGTATGTTGCCGCGTCCGCAAAGTCTGACACCCCCTCTTCCTCCACTGTGGTTTCTCACCAGCTTAGCTCTCACACGAGCAGGGAGATGGTCAGAGGGTGCGCTGTTTTTGTCCCACAGGGCTAGCAGGGTATCTTTGGAGTAGGCAAGGTGACACACTCCCTGAGTCCACAGTCCGTCATGCGGCCACTGCGGCAGTCAGTTGGAGGGTCAGCTGCTTGGCTAACGCCATCGGCGCCTGTCCACTGGATCCTCTGCTCCTCTCCACCGTCGTCGTAGGGAGACTGGGCTGTCTCTCGTGGGCCAGCTGCTAGGCTAATGCCATCAGCGCCTACCCACCGGATCCTCTGCTCCTCTCCGCCGTGTCGTAGGGAGACTGGGCTGTCTCTCGTGGGCCAGCTGCTAGGCTAATGCCATCAGCGCCTACCCACCGGATCCTCTGCTCCTCTCCACCGTCGTCGTAGGGAGACTGGGCTGTCTCTCGTGGGCCAGCTGCTAGGCTAATGCCATCAGCGCCTACCCACCGGATCCTCTGCTCCTCTCCGCCGTGTCGTAGGGAGACTGGGCTGTCTCTCGTGGGCCAGCTGCTCGGCTAACGCCGTTGGCTAGTTGACGTTGTTAACTCAGGCGTCCGTGGTGGCTACCACTGCGTGGTAAGGAGCTGATTGGGTTGGGAACCAGTCGTCCTAGAACTGCACCACATTTGTTTTCCTCTCTCTTCTCTGTCATACCTGAAACACACAAGTTATAAAATAGTGAAAAGAAAGCAGCACAAATAACACAACACAAGTACACAAGCACCCACCACAGAGTCAATTAAACAGGACAAAAATACACTTCATAAGTTAATATAAACATATAAAAATAGAGTAAAATTTAAGAAAAATAAAAAAGACAATAATTGTCTGTGTGTTCGTGTGCATGTTTAAAATAATAAACAGTAATAGAATAATAAGTAATAATGAGAATAAGTATTACTAATAAGTTACTGTAAGTAAAAGTTCATATTGTTTTCACATTCTGCTAAAACATGAACTTAAAGCAACACTAGGTAGTTTTTCGACCTTAAAATAATATTTCTAAACTCAGTTATGTGGTAGAATAATGGTTAATATGATGAATGGTGACGCCTCTGCAGCTTGGCTGGGGTCACGGCGGCAGAAACCGCACTGTGTAACTTCCCAGAGCGGGTAGGTACAGTACATACCTGACATAAAGAAGTCTAGTGCGACCTGCTTTAAGACACGTTTATTCATCGGTGGATTTAGCCAGCAGCTACTTGGATTTTTTGTAAACCAATGCCAATGCCAGGTCGCACTAGACTTCTTTACGTCAGGTATGTACCTACCCTCTCTGGGAAGTTACCTAGTGTTGCTTTACCTGACAGCAAACAATCGAGAATCCATTGTGGTCTGTGTCTCAACAGCAGCCAGGCAGCGTGAGGTTGTGAGCCTGAGCTCAGGGCAAAGGAAAGTCACAGATGACTTTTTTCTACACTTGCGGATCATGGCACGCATTTGCAGATCTGCCGCGGCAGAAGTGTAGCAAAAGGGAACAGAAATAAATGAGTCTTTCAGTCTTTACATTGAAATATTTCTTAATGTGTGACATGCAGTGACATCTGACTCTCTCTCTCTCTCTCTCTCTCTCTCTCTCTCTCTCTCTCTCTCTCGGGTTTTATGTAGCTTCCTCCTTTGACTTCCTCCTTAGACTCTTGTATATCCATGTGGTGTCTACTGGTGTATAATGAAGAAATCACACCGTACTTTTTTATTTTATTCACATTGCATTCCATAACAACTTCAAATGCGAACATAATACAAATCTGTCTAAGGCTCAGCATATTGTTAACATGATCAACAATGTCATTGTCATTGTCATTAAATCTATGTGTCAGCTCTCTCTGTCTCTCTGTCTCTCTCACTCTCAATTCAAATTTACTTTATTTGCATGAATGTCACAGAGACTGTGTTGCTAAAGCGCAAAGAGTCAATTAAACAGAACACAAATACACTTCATGAGTTAATATATACATATATAAATAGAGTAAAAATTGAAGAAAATAAAATAAGACATCAATTGTGAGGACATGTTTCTGTGTGGGTGTGTGTGTACACACTTTACACAGTACTATATGCACAGACATTTGGTGTGACAAAACTTCAACACTATAATCCTCAAATGGATTACTTCAGAAAATTTCAATTTACCAACTTACCAGCAACATGACAGTTAGTATGACTGGGGGCAGTGGTGGTATGTTGCCGCGCCCGCAAAGTCTGACACCCCCCTCTTCCTCCATTGTGGTTTCTCACAAGCTTAGCTCTCACACGAGCAGGGAGACTGGGCTGTCTCTCGTGGGCCAGCTGCTAGGCTAACGCCGTCAGCACCTGTCCACCGGATCCTCTGCTCCTCTCCGCCGTTGTAGTCGGGGGACTGGGCTGTCTCTCGTGGGCCAGCTGCTAGGCTAACGCCGTCAGCACCTGTCCACCGGATCCTCTGCTCCTCTCCGCCGTTGTAGTCGGGGGACTGGGTTCTCTCTCGTGGGCCAGCTGCTCGGCTAACGCCGTTGGCTAGTTGACGTTGTTAACTCAGGCGTCCGTGGTGGCTACCGCTGCGTGGTGAGGAGCTGACTGGGTTGGGAACCAGTCGTCCTACAACTGCACCACATTTGTTTTCCTCTCTCTTCTCTGTCATACCTGAAACACACAAGTTATAAAATAGTGAAAAGAAAGCAGCACAAATAACACAACACAAGTACACAAGCACCCGCCGCAGAGTCAATTAAACAGGACAAAAATACACTTCATAAGTTAATATAAATAAATAGAGTAAAATTTAAGAAAAATAAAATAAGACAATAATTATCTGTGTGTTCGTGTGCATGTTTAAAATAATAAACAGTAATAGAACAATAAGTAATAATGAGAAAAATGACAGTATCAATAAACAGAAATAAATGAGTCTTAGTCTTTACATTGAAACATTTCTTAATGTGTGACATGCAGTGACATCTGACTCTCTATATCTCTCTCGGGTTTTATGTAGCTTCCTCCTTTGTGTGGGAGGTATGGAGTTCTAATTGTTGCAAAACTATTTGCAAATGTGCATCTCAAACTGTGTGTGTGTATTCAGATCTTTGTGTGGGTATTCAGATCTGTGTGTGTGTGTGTGTTCAGTGTCGCGATCCGCAAGTGTAGAAAAGATTTGTCTGTCATTTTCCTTTGCCCTGAACTGACGCTGCCTGGCTGCTGTAGCAGTACAATCTACACATTGAGCGTGTCACTATTGGGGTGACACTAACAGATGATCGTTACCCTAAACTTACTGTAACTAAAAGTTCATATTTTGTTCACATTCTGCTAAAACATGAACCTAACTGACAGCAAACAATCGAGAATCCATTGTGATCTGCCTCTCAACAACAGCCAGGCAGCGTGAGGTTGTGAGCCTGAGCTCAGGGCATACAATCATCAGAAGATGATTGCATGCATGCTCCAATGTCTCACTTAACAATGATAAAGTTAATCTAAATTTCACTTTATCAACTTCACAGTTACTTAAATACACTTTCTGGGCCCACAAACACCTTAATTCCTTATTCACTTGACACGTTTAAGGGCAAAAAAAAACCCCTCACTAAACACACACCTTAATACAATCTAAATCCTACACCTAAATATATACCCAAACCAAAATAACGTAAACACGGACACACAGATCTGAACACATACATACAAATGTCAACACGAACACACATATCTAAATACGTACAGAGACATTAATACACATTTGCAAATACTTTTGTATTTGTCTCTCTCTCCCACCTTTTCCAATATAACAAAAAAATGAAATTAAAATATTACTGTCCCCTTTTTTTCCAGGAAATACTATAAATAAATTATTCCTTTTTTTTAAAGAAAAATTTTACATTGTATTATATACACAGACAAAAAACTTTTAACACTGTTTTTAACACATCCTCAAATGGATTACTTCAGAAAATCTCAATTTATCAACTTCAACGTTACTTAAACACACACTCTGGGCCCACAAACACCTTAATGCAATCTAAATCAAACCAAACCAAAATAATGTACCATTCCCGATGTATTGGGGTGACACTAACAGATGATCGTTACCCTAAACTTACTGTAACTAAAAGTTCATATTTTGTTCACATTCTGCTAAAACATGAACCTAACTGACAGCAAACAATCGAGAATCCATTGTGATCTGCCTCTCAACAACAGCCAGGCAGCGTGAGGTTGTGAGCCTGAGCTCAGGGCATACAATCATCAGAAGATGATTGCATGCATGCTCCAATGTCTCACTTAACAATGATAAAGTTAATCTAAATTTCACTTTATCAACTTCACAGTTACTTAAATACACTTTCTGGGCCCACAAACACCTTAATTCCTTATTCACTTGACACGTTTAAGGGCAAAAAAAAACCCCTCACTAAACACACACCTTAATACAATCTAAATCCTACACCTAAATATATACCCAAACCAAAATAACGTAAACACGGACACACAGATCTGAACACATACATACAAATGTCAACACGAACACACATATCTAAATACGTACAGAGACATTAATACACATTTGCAAATACTTTTGTATTTGTCTCTCTCTCCCACCTTTTCCAATATAACAAAAAAATGAAATTAAAATATTACTGTCCCCTTTTTTTCCAGGAAATACTATAAATAAATTATTCCTTTTTTTTAAAGAAAAATTTTACATTGTATTATATACACAGACAAAAAACTTTTAACACTGTTTTTAACACATCCTCAAATGGATTACTTCAGAAAATCTCAATTTATCAACTTCAACGTTACTTAAACACACACTCTGGGCCCACAAACACCTTAATGCAATCTAAATCAAACCAAACCAAAATAATGTACCATTCCCGATGTATTGGGGTGACACTAACAGATGATCGTTACCCTAAACTTACTGTAACTAAAAGTTCATATTTTGTTCACATTCTGCTAAAACATGAACCTAACTGACAGCAAACAATCGAGAATCCATTGTGATCTGCCTCTCAACAGCAGCCAGGCAGCGTGAGGTTGTGAGCCTGAGCTCAGGGCATACAATCATCAGAAGATGATTGCATGCATGCTCCAATGTCTCACTTAACAATGATAAAGTTAATCTAAATTTCACTTTATCAACTTCACAGTTACTTAAATACACTTTCTGGGCCCACAAACACCTTAATTCCTTATTCACTTGACACGTTTAAGGGCAAAAAAAAAAACCCTCACTAAACACACACCTTAATACAATCTAAATCCTACACCTAAATATATACCCAAACCAAAATAACGTAAACACGGACACACAGATCTGAACACATACATACAAATGTCAACACGAACACACATATCTAAATACGTACAGAGACATTAATACACATTTGCAAATACTTTTGTATTTGTCTCTCTCTCCCACCTTTTCCAATATAACAAAAAAATGAAATTAAAATATTACTGTCCCCTTTTTTTCCAGGAAATACTATAAATAAATTATTCCTTTTTTTTAAAGAAAAATTTTACATTGTATTATATACACAGACAAAAAACTTTTAACACTGTTTTTAACACATCCTCAAATGGATTACTTCAGAAAATCTCAATTTATCAACTTCAACGTTACTTAAACACACACTCTGGGCCCACAAACACCTTAATGCAATCTAAATCAAACCAAACCAAAATAATGTACCATTCCCGATGTATTATACTTTTTCGTTGTGGTCCCAAAACTACTCAACAAGTAAAATAAAAGGATATTTGAGTCAATGTTACCGTCCCGTCTGTCCTTCAACACGGAGTCTGTCAGTTTTCTCTTTCCTCCTCACACGTTACCAGAATAACTCAATACTAAAGTCCTGGTCCCTCGAAACTCTGTCTTTTCCATTCTCTCTACATGGGGGAGGGCATTTCCTGTTGCAATGCAAACTCTGTGTGTGTGTGTGTGTGTGTGTGTGTGTGTGTGATCTCTCTCTCTCTCTGTGTGTGTGTGTGTGTGTGTGTGTGTGTGTGTGTGTGTGTGTGTGTCTCCCGTCTTTTCCAATATATTGGAACATTATACATTTTTGCTATAAAACTCATAGTATCATGTAAGTAATCGCAATTGTCTTTTTTTCATTTTACTTACAAGAGGTTTGTATCTTTTTGAAAATAATGTTGCAACTCAAACGTCTTTCTCTTGTCCATTATTTTGAAATTGTTCACACTGTCTATAGTTTGTGGAAAATATAATCTTGCTAACAAAGTAAATGTACTGCTGCAGGTGTTATGTCTCATGCAGCTATCATGCAATTATATTTCTGTGTGTGAGAACACGATGCGCTCAGGTCAAGGCCACACTCCCCTCCATATTGCCAAACAGGAAATGATCCCACGGGAAAAAAAATTTTCCCGTGGAAAAAAAACTGAGCTCAGGCACATTCTCATTTGTCAGATGGACACGTGCACACACTCTCTCTGTCTCTCTCTCTCTCTCTCTCTCTCTCTCTCTCTCTCTCTCTCTCCCTCACACACACACAGACACACACACACACACCTACGGGAACCTTTGCCCAGTAGAGTGTCTCTCCTATGGGAAGAACACCTGTTGGTAGTTCTCGCAGACAGTTGCAACAAACTTTCAATAACATTGAACTTTTCTCGTAGCTTTGGTATATAAGGCTTTTTTGAGGCCCTGCTCATTGTTCAGTGCACTGTGTGGCAGCACCATGGCAGATTGATATACAGTAAATGCAGCTCTTGATTATATTTTTGATCACCACACAGGTGTTATTTTATGTAACTGTATAAAAATATTAAATGGTTTCAAAACAAATGTCCATGGTATCTTTGACCCAAAGTAGTCTGTGATAAACAGTATACTATGTTTCATCTGATTATTTCTTATAGTCAAAATAATCCAGAAATTGTGTTTTTTAGAACTCAAATTCAAGATGTACCCGCTCAGATCAATGAGGCATAGAGGGCATAAATAACAAAAAGAAGTTCAAAACTTGTAATGTTCACAAGAACTTAAGTTGATAAAAAAATCTAACACAACAAGTAGTGATAATATATGTATTATTAGAGTTTTTATGATGAGTTTTAATGGAACGGTCATTTTTGACCGGGAACACAAAATTGTTTAACATGAAATGAACACAACATGAGGGTTAAATTTGAAGCATTTCTTCATGTGTGACATGCAGTGATGTATTCCCCTGCTAATTAGACAGCAAAGCAAAGTGTGTGTGTGTGTGTGTGTGTGTGTGTGTGTGTGTGTGTGTGTGTCATGAACCATAACGAGGCTCAAATCATCCAACCAGTGCTTTTCGGTCCAATTGACTCGGACTTATCAATCCGGTACTATTTGATCCAATTAAAATGATGTCATCCAGCAGGTACTGCCTGCATTTGCACGGCTGTACTGTTATGGAAATGGTAAAGTCACAGATGACTTTTTTCTACACTTGCGGATCGTGGCACGCATATGCAGATCTGCCGCGGCAGAAGTGTAGCAAAAGGGAACAGAAATAAATGAGTCTTTCAGTCTTTACATTGAAATATTTCTTAATGTGTGACATGCAGTGACATCTGACTCTCTCTCTCTCTCTCTCTCTCTCTCTCTCTCTCGGGTTTTATGTAGCTTCCTCCTTTGACTTCCTCCTTAGACTCTTGTATATCCATGTGGTGTCTACTGGTGTATAATGAAGAAATCACACCGTACTTTTTTATTTTATTCACATTGCATTCCATAACAACTTCAAATGCGAACATAATACAAATCTGTCTAAGGCTCAGCATATTGTTAACATGATCAACAATGTCATTGTCATTGTCATTAAATCTATGTGTCAGCTCTCTCTGTCTCTCTGTCTCTCTCACTCTCAATTCAAATTTACTTTATTTGCATGAATGTCACAGAGACTGTGTTGCTAAAGCGCAAAGAGTCAATTAAACGGAACACAAATACACTTCATGAGTTAATATATACATATATAAATAGAGTAAAAATTGAAGAAAATAAAATAAGACATCAATTGTGAGGACATGTTTCTGTGTGGGTGTGTGTGTACACACTTTACACAGTACTATATGCACAGACATTTGGTGTGACAAAACTTCAACACTATAATCCTCAAATGGATTACTTCAGAAAATTTCAATTTACCAACTTACCAGCAACATGACAGTTAGTATGACTGGGGGCAGTGGTGGTATGTTGCCGCGCCCGCAAAGTCTGACACCCCCCTCTTCCTCCATTGTGGTTTCTCACAAGCTTAGCTCTCTCTCTCTCTCTCTCTCTCTCTCTCTCTCTCTCTCTCTCTCCCTCACACACACACAGACACACACACACACACCTACGGGAACCTTTGCCCAGTAGAGTGTATCTCCTATGGAAACAACACCTGTTGGTAGTTCTCGCAGACAGTGTGTGTGTGTGCGTGCGTGTGTGTGTGTGTGTGTCATGAACCATAACGAGGCTCAAATCATCCAACCAGTGCTTTTCGGTCCAATTGACTCGGACTTATCAATCCGGTACTATTTGATCCAATTAAAATGATGTCATCCAGCAGGTACTGCTGCAAGTCTATACTGTTATGGAAATGTGTGTGTGTGTGTGTGTGTGTGTGTGTGTGTCTGTTGAGACTTGAAATTCTTAGGAGGAGTCTCTGCTTAATATAAGTGAAGTTACACAGACAGTAAAGTCAGTGTAACTTAGACTCTGGACTGAGAATATGAGCTGCTATGAAGAAGACAAAGGCAAGGTCAAAGGACAAAACAAAACTGGGATCGTACGTGGACATCATCCTAAATACAAGCAATTGCATCAACCTGATACAGAACTGAGAGAATCTACACCATCTCCTGTGCGCAAAATGGAACAAAGACGGTGGTGTGGGGAAAGTAATAAAAGGTTTGACAATAGAGCGTACCAAGAACAGTATGTGGTTGCTCATAACATTGGCCACCCGAGACACCCCGAGGGTCCTTATGGCAGAGGAAGAGGAAGAGGAAGAGGAACCTATCGATGTCAATCTCGGGTTGACAGACACGGGTCTGAACAAGGTCCACTCTGGAAGAACATTGGTTACAAAACACCAGTGTGCCATGCTACTGGAAGTGGAAAACGTCGGATATCTGAAGAACCTCAAGAATTGACAGTGTCCTCTAGTAAAAGTAAGTACCGTAAGACCGATGAGAGAGCCAGGCAGCATGACAGTGGCAACAGATCCCAATCTACAAGTCTTAGATGGACTGTTGGTAATTATAGTCAAGAGATTACTAAGACTTGTGTAAACCGTAAGAGAAGGACAGAATCAGACAGCTCAGTTATTGGTGTGGTGAGAGCCAAAGTCTCCGGTGATCAAATTCACAGTGACACAGGTAGCGTTCCAACAGCAAAGCTTGGTAGACAAGACACAGGTGCTTTACACAAGCACAGTACGTCCAGAGTGCAGTCGTCCAAGGCTACCCCTCCCTCAACCTGTAATAAAAAAAAGAGAGCCTGGAAGAACGACAGTAACACCAACAGCAGCAGCAGTGACAGTGACAGCAACAGCAACAGCAGCAGCGACAGCAGCAGTGACTCCAGCAGCGACTCCAGTAGCAACTCTGACAATGATGAAGAAGTGTATATTGTCAATGTGACCTCTGCCCCAAAGGCAATCGGAAGCATTAGCTCAAAGAGTGCAACCCGAGACAACAGAGCCTCTGCCGACGCTGCCAGTGTTGAACAAGAGCCAAGGCCTGTCTCTTCCCCAAAGACAATCAGACGCAGTGGCTCAAAGACTGCAGCTGGAGACAACAGAGGCTCCGCTGACTACGACGTGTCTAAAGTCCCAGCTGAGAAGAAGTCCAGGTACAAGACAGATGAGGCCTCTGCCCCAAAGATAAGGATTTACAAAGATGGGTATGTAGTATATATTATTGTGATTATATATTTATATGGATATTCATGAAGGGTATATATGGTATATATATATATATATATATAGGTGTATTATGTAGTTAGGTTATTCGTGTAGCTACAAACTGAAGAGTAGTTAAAAAGGGATGGGAATTTTTATTTATTTTTTAAAAAGTGTTGTACTTCTCCCACTCCTTGAGTGGAATGAGATCGATACTTTAGTTTCAGTCTTTCTCCTGTATGCACTGCTGCAGTTTCATCAAAGAGGCGACCTGGCTGTCTGTGTCTGTCTGAGTAAGTCCTCACAGCAGGCACACTTTGCTCCACCTCCCCCCTCTTGTGATTTGATGATGTACCGTCACGTGACTCAGGCAAACACGCAAGCAGCCAGCAGCACACACACACACACACACACACACACACACACACACACACACACACACACACGGAGCAGGAGGAGGGCATGATCTGCAAAAAGGCTCTAAGATACAGTGGTGACCCCACAAATTCATACAAGCATATAAAAAATCATGTGGACGAAAACAAAAAAGAAAAGATAATTATCTACTACCGTTCTCTAAAAGGGTAGTAGATCATTTTGTGCACTTTGTTTATTTAAGAAACAAATCCAGACATGACACTTTATGGGGAAAAATTGTTTTTGTTACTGTTCTATTGTTTCTGAACAAAAACTTTTGTTATGATAATGTATTTTCTATTGACCTATAAACTTTACCCGCAGTCTGTCCTGGGTTTTAACTAATTAATAATCCAAAAACACTAAAAAGTCATGAAAATTCATTCAGATTTAGCAATTTGATGATGCATCCAACTTAATAATTTAAAAAGTATCGGTGTCGGTATGGGTATCGGCGATACTGGCCCTGTATTTACTTGGTATCGGATCGATACCAAATCATGCAGTATCGCCCACCACTATGTGCAGTGTTTTGTAATGTCTTAGCTCTGTATTTTATTTTTACTTTTTTAATTTCTTATTTTCTTTCTTTCTTTTGTATGTACAAATAGCTACATACATTTATTTCTTTATATACATGTTCGAAATAAAATTCATTCATTCATTCATTCATTCATAATCAGACGCAGTGGCTCAAAGACTGCAGCTGGAGACAACAGAGGCTCCGCTGACTACGACGTGTCTAAAGTCCCAGCTGAGAAGAAGTCCAGGTACAAGACAGATGAGGCCTCTGCCCCAAAGATAAGGATTTACAAAGATGGGTATGTAGTATATATTATTGTGATTATATATTTATATGGATATTCATGAAGGGTATATATGGTATATATATATATATAGGTGTATTATGTAGTTAGGTTATTCGTGTAGCTACAAACTGAAGAGTAGTTAAAAAGGGGTGGGAATTTTTATTTATTTTTTAAAAAGTGTTGTACTTCTCCCACTCCTTGAGTGGAATGAGATCGATACTTTAGTTTCAGTCTTTCTCCTGTATGCACTGCTGCAGTTTCATCAAAGAGCGACCTGCTCTGTATTTTATTTTACTTTTTTAATTTCTTATTTTCTTTCTTTCTTTTGTATGTACAAATAGCTACATACATTTATTTCTTTATATACATGTTCGAAATAACATTAATTCATTCATTCATTCATTCATTCATTCATTCATAATCAGACGCAGTAGCTCAAAGAGTGCAGCTGGAGACAACAGAACCTCCGCCGACCATGAAGTGTGTACAGTGCCAGCTGAAAGGAAGTTCACCCGGTGTAACACAGATGAGGCCTCTGCCGAGACCAGCGCTGCCTGTGCTAAACAAGAGTCAAGGGATGTCTCAACAACAGACATTGCGTCTGTGACCATTGTTGCATCAACTGAGCTCGTGTCCCAGTATAGTGAGGTGGAGGCTGACTATGCTGAGACCAGCGCTGCCTGTGTTAAACTACTTGAGTCCCAGTGTGACGAGAAGGAGGGTGCCCCTGCTGAAACTGAGGAGTGTAATACCATGTCCCAACGTACACCTGAGCCAGAGTCCCAAGCTGCACCGGTGTGTGAAATGTGTACCGATACACCTGGATATGCTGAACCTGTGATTGCATCCACAAGTCTTGCATCTTTGCCAGAGTGGTATGTGTATATCATCATCATCATCATCATCATCATCATTGTGTTTCTAATTATACTGGTAGAAGCTATACCTTGTGGTGCTTTACTGACAATGTTCCTTCCTTTTTTATCTTACAGTAACAGAGACACTCACCAGGAGAGTTTCATCGATGTAAGTGAGTGCAATGAGAGACTATGGAATTTCCAGTCCAGTTCAGACACGCATGCTGCAAGCGTGTTCACTATTCCCACGACAGTCCCTATATGCCAGCCTAAATCGATATACGATTATGGAGACGTGTCTGCGTCTGGCTACGTTAACCTGTTTCCTGCAGAGCAGACCTGTGAGTACGCGTCACAAGACGTGTCACAAGACTCCTCGACCCGAACTTTTCGAGTAGAAGACCATCACCCACAAGTACCTTCAACACCTCGACATCTAACGTCCCACCAGCAAGTGCCTGCTGAAACACAGCACCAATTACCTCTGACACCCCAGCAGCAGCAGCTACCAATACATCACCGTGACCCTCTACAATCTCAGCAACTGGTATTCCTGCAACCACAACTACCACCACCACCACCACCACCACCACCACAGCCTCAGCAGTGTCAGGGTGTAAGTTGCGACATCTTCCAGCCAGTTACACCTGTACTACAGCATTCAATATTCCAATTCCCAACCGAAGCTGTAGTAGCTGTAACACACCCAGAAGCCCCCCACACTCTCACTCCACGGCACAGCTTGGAGAGCCATGGTGAAAACATCACGTTCAGCGATACTCTGCTGGCTCTGATAAAGCAGTCGCTCTTGTGTGCCACCTGTAAGACAACCTTCAACAGAGCGGTTATCTGTCAAGAATTCTTGATTCAGTTCAACAAACCCATCCAATGTGTATGTGGTTGTGTAATCTGCACAATATGTTACCACGCGCACAGAGGATGCAAGGTACACAGTGTAGTGTCTCAACGCGGCACCATCAACACCACAGTCAGCAGGTTTGCTAATTATCCTGATATGGCGAACATAGGAGTGTGGGAGCTCGAACGTGATCCAACCGACCGTTTCAGGACAGATGACAATGTCAGCAGATTCGCTCGGAGTATCTTGGACACCAACGTTGGGCCTTCTCTTGAGAGTCTGCAAAGCGGTACGTGTAATTTTTATTCTATTTTCCAAGCTATACATTATTCATCTATCAACTTGGCAATTGAAACTGTTGTTGCTTCTCCATGCAGTGTTCAGCCACCTCATCACCGCGAGAGATGAGATGTCCTTCACGTATTGGGCAAACGCACGAATGCCAGAAGAGACGGCCTACAGATATGTCTGCATCCCTCACGTTCCGGGTTTCTGGGATCACATTCTGGTGGGAACCTGTCCGCTGCCCAACACGGAAAAGATGATTGGTCCTGATGACTACTTGCCTAAATTGTTCAACGTATCCCTTGGTTCATACCGATTTCACTGGAGCTGTTTTGTGTTGAAAAGACAGATCATCTTGGCTATGTGGTGTTCGGCTGTGTCATCAGCAGGGCAGACTGAGGTATTTCCACTTGTCCATAAAGATTTGAAAAACATTACCACAGGCTTGGAGTTTAGAGAGATGGTGGTTTATCTGTCTCGGTGGTTTAAAGTTCAGTACGCGACACCAACAGACCGGTCCCTGGCTATAGTCTTAGATTGTAAACCCTCCGACGGTTCTAGTGTGGTTGACGTGATAACTGTGCTAGCTTCGAAGAGTGGGATGGTAAGTGTCACCCCTAAATACGTAAAACGTCTGGTCATCCATGATACAGACTACACATTCAATCGCAAGCTTGCCAAGACTATATTCACTTGCCCTCATGGTGAAGAGTTTGACGGTGACAGTGTAGACCAGCATTGTATTGACATCGTTGGTGAGTTTAGGGACTACGACGAGGACAGTTATGGATCTGCACAGATATGTACCAACACAGCGGTTTATAGTTTCATTTAGATATGACCTGTGGTCATGGTCAAGTGGCTGTAGGAGTAGTTGTAGGTTTTGTACAACCAATATATACAGTAAATGTGTCCTCAACAAAAGGGATAACGGTTTTCTATATTGATATGTGAAACACTGGAAATGTATCTAACCGTGGGTGTTGTTCTAACACCCCTCCCTATGAAATGTACACACAGAGATTATGTAATATTGACAAACCATGTTTTTGATATCTCTTCATGTCTGCACGCTTTTATTCACACTTGTCAAATGTACACCTTTGTGTTTGTAAGTGTATATGATAACATTGTGAAAATAAACACAAAGTGGAACTTTGTTGGAGATTGTATATATGAACGTGTTGTTGGACTCGTTTTTTTTTGTGATGATGTGATTTATATTTCTGTTGTGTCACCAACAGGACTCGTATTTGTCAAGAACGTGACCATGGAGCAATTCTTCCAACCATAGCTCATATTGTCAACCTTCACAAACATCCCTCCATCTTTGCCTCCCTGGCTATATAGACACCCTTGACTGTCTATATCCATCATTTGCCTTACATCTACCATGCAAGATTGTACGCAGGTGGATAGCGAGGTCAGTTATTGTGTCACATGTGAGCATAAGAGCCATCGTCGGCTGTGTGCAGAGACAATTAAAGCGCTTTGCGCCCAGGATACCGGTGTCGACGCTGACCCCTCCGACTCTTGGAAGAGTGTATCTGATTCTAGATACCAATCCTGGTGACTTGTTGGAACAGATAGATGAAGATTTTGAGAAGGCCTATGACAGCCTGATTGTCGTCTGGTTGCTTACATTGAAACCTTTTATATATCACGACATATTAACAATAATAAAAATAGTTCCAAATCGCACATGTTGACACTCCTATGAGACGACCTAACCCGACACGTCCACCATGTCTAACATCTTGGTTAAAAAACAGCAGGATGACTTCACAGGACTGTGTGCTGCTGAAGCTACAAGACTTGAAAAGGACACACGTGAGCTTCTAGTCAACCTGACTGGAATGGGCTGGACATGTCCTGGGTTTCAACTTGCGTGCACCGTGAGACTTACAGACATCCGCAGATACAAGATTACCGTGACCTGCGAAGGCTTTCCGAGAGTTGATCAAACCCTGTTTGAGATACACAAATGCCCAGGGAGAGAACACAGCTTCCAATGTCTTATTCACAAAGTACAGGCACCATCTGTACATTATCTGGAGAAGGCGAAAGCTATTGTGAAAGAGCCTCCGAACCCGTTCATATCGGAGTTCTTGGGCCCAAGAGAAATGGACAACGGAGACTTTGATTTGGCAATGACTTTGACCTTGGATCACAGTTTAACGTATCACACCAACATTGAAGTGAACGACAACTGTTCTGAGGCTCTCAAGTGTGTCTTGACAGAAGGGGACCCTCAGGACATGTCTACGATCTGGAATCCCATGAAGACTGTTGTTTATTATGTAGTTTACCACACCTTTGCAGCGATGCTACAAGAAAACCTGTGACTGTGTATGAAGATGAATAAAAGAATGTGTTAACCTGACTCTCTCTGTGTGTGTGTGTGTGTGTGTGTGTGTGTGTGTGTGTGTGTGTGTGTGTGTGTGTAGTGACTCTTGTTTGTAGTTGAGGTACGCTAAAGCCACCCTGACAGAGATGTAACCCTCTAGAAGTTTTGCGACTTGATGGTTCACTGTAGCATTGATTTGTCACATACACATTGATACATCCAATGGGGGTTCCAATTTATTCAGATTCAGGCATCATAAAAGCGATAGGACATGGATACAACTGAGGCTGCAACTCAATATGACTCAAGCACCCTAATGGCAAATTCAAGAGGGGTTTATCACAACAACGTGTATGTGGATTATGTTGTCATTAGAGGGGGCAAACAGGAGATTTGTGCGTATAACCTTTTTATAAATGCAACTGTGGTGAATGAACACTTTAGCTACAGTGCAGTATTAGACCTAGACGAAGACACAGACACGGACACAGACACAGACATAGACACAGACCTCTCACCCGGAGGACAGTACACAACTCCTTTGGAACAAGAGCAACTCGTCAATGGCTACACACAGCACATAACTGACAAACTGAAGCCTCTTCTACTGTCATCCCCGTGCAACCAACGCAGCGTACTCTTTGTGTCTTCCAGTATCATACCCAGACAATTGATCGAGATCACGGGGGCTAGGCCTGAGGTGATAGTCCATTTTCTCAACTGTTTCCGTAATGTGTACATGGTGAACGGAGAATCTTTTTGCAATCCTACTTTTACGGACAAGTGGATCACATCATCGCTCCCTGAACATCTACGGGTCGCTCACACTTCTCTGGATGGTTACATACCAGTGACATTAAAAGACTCGAAACAGGTTTATCTCCTGGGAACTCTTCAGAAGGGAGGTAATGGATTAGACAGGTATCTCCTGTACAAGGATGATCATATCACGTACATCGAGATGGCTCATTATGTCTACCGTCTCAATCTAAGAGGGACTAATGAGGGCTTTCCGAGAAATCCCTACTGCGAGTACACTATAGGGTCGTGTGGCATTTTTGACGTAGTCCACGAATATCATTCACTCAAAAGTGAGTTTGTGCTGACCAAACTAAAGACATTGTTAACATATATATTTGAATACTGTGTATAATGTAAAGCATTTAGGGATTAGTGTAATGTGTTGCTTAGAATACTAACATCTTGTGATTGACACAGCAGTGGTTGAGTGACATGTGAAACCCTGTTTGGTTCGACTTACATACACATGTTAAAATCTTAAAATCCCGTGAAAAGTGAGTGACTCATCTAGAACTATCCTCCGAACACATGTTCATGACCATGTAAAACGGTTAACCAACAGACCTATCAGTTGGACCAAACCTATGCAGTTGGACCAAACCTATGCAGTTGGACCAAGCTTATGCAGTTGGACCAAGCTTATGCAGTTGTACAAATCGGCCATTTTTGCATGGCTGGGTGGTGACGAAACTGGGTTCAGCACACATACAAGGGCGCTACTGCTCCTGAAGTAACACTCACTGCGAGGAGACTCAGAATTGGTTCACAGTGTGTAAACCCAAGCGCTATGAGGATGTACATTCCTATCACAATGACTCTACTGTGCATTGCTGCGACAGTTGATTGTTGTACCCTGACAAGGATGAAAGGTCTCACGAAAGAAAGAATTGAACCGGTCACCGTAGTTACGAAAGGTCTCACGGAGAAAAGACTTGAACCGGTCACCATAGTTGGTACAGTGGGTAGCACTGTCACGCTGCCGGGGTACTTGCAGAGTCCTAATCAGTTTTTCCAGAAAGACCGAGAACCCATGTTCGCTATTTACCAGATATACGAGCTGACGATGAACTCTCTGGGCTACCAAGTCAACATTCGCTTTCTCACGTGTACAGACGAAGGCATGTACAGGATTGGAAAGGAGACTTTCTATTTGAGAGTAAACAGTGATACGTGTGGTATGTTTTACTACACTGCCAAGGTTGACACAGGGACGAAGGCTGCAGTCATTGCCCCGCTCCAGGGTGTCATTCGAATCTCTAGGCTAGCACAATACCACAATAAGCAAATGTGGAGTTTAAACGAAGTGTGGAATGACACTATGAGCAAAGAACAAAGTCTGGGTTCCTGCTGTTTCCTGGTTGACAACGGGACAACATTTCGTGGATCTGGAATTGGAATTGGAGCTGATGCATCGTCCTGGCAGTATTACATGTATCAGAGACACGGAGAGGTCAACGCAAGCTGCTCAGATGTTCAAGTTGCTACATCCACACTTCCTACTGCCGCAGCAACTACAACGACAACTACAACGACAACTACAACGACAACCAGACAACCCATTAGAGTACCGGATCTCAAGGAGCTGGATAGTGTCGAAACGGGCGCAGGCCTGGTCAACGTGAGTGAAGGTACGTTGTGCGTTTTTTGGTCAGTTTCATCATGATACTATGTAGCTTTTTATTACAATCACATCTCTCTCTCTCTCTCTCTCTCTCTCTCTCTCTCTCTCTCTAGATATACAAGACATCGTGAGGATGATGGACGAACTTGAAAAATCGTGGAGGTCTACTGGGAATACTTTCAAACCCTACAGTGTCATGATAGTCATTGCAATGACGATGCTGATTCATACAATCGTGTTTGAATAGCAGACAGCCTGTCCTGCAAGCAGATATACCACAGTTATTGTGAGGATATACAATGTTTATTTTTGTTGGTATTGTAAACATACATGCATCATTGTACAATGAATAATGTACAAAATAAATGTGAATACAATGAACCATTTCTATGCAGTCCTGGTGTTGTTTGACTAGAATCGCTTGCTCGCTTGTCGTCGTCGTTGTTGTTGCTGAATCTGGTGTATGACCATATTTTTGTCTTCCTCGGTCATATGAGCAGCCTGCACCCATTCTTGGTCTTGCAGCAGCTCATGGGCCAGGAGTCTCTCATTCTCACGGAAAGTCAGTAATTGAAGGACGATTCTTCTCACTAGAGTACACTCCATCACGTTGGGCATTACATCGTCAATGTCCCAGGAAGTGACTGGTGCACTAACATGGTTTCTTGGACACAAAGTCTTTACAATGATGTCGTACGTGGACACAGTTCCACTGTCATTATCACGCTCCGCGAAGACAACCTTTCCTTCCATCGCATCTGCTATCATCACCCCCAGACTCCACATGTCTATGGCACAAGTGTAATCTTTCCGACTGGTGTCTGGGGCGTCACCAAACAGTTCTGGGGCTCTGTAGGGCTCCGTTACCACATTTGGACTCATCCGTTTGGAGGATTGTCTCGAGAGGCCCATGTCTGCCACCTTAACGGTCAGATCTTCTGTCAGCAGCACATTACGAGGTGTCAAGTCCCTGTGTATTATATTACGCCCGTGCATGTAAGACAGGGCATTGGCCACCTGAACGGAAAAGTGAGCCACAAAACTCAACGGAATCACCTGTACTGCTTTACCAAGGTCGTAGTAGACTTTCAGACCATGTCCATTGTGAATCACTGTCAAGGTGTAGGGAACGTAGGGCATGAGCATGGCGATATTCTCACCGTCAATGAAAAGATCGTGTATCTGAATCACATTGGGGTGACCCCTCAGTGCACTGAGACAGGAGAGTTCTCTCACGGTCGCATCCTCTACGCCAATTGTTGAATCGTTCTCTACAATGTCTTCATCCTCTACCACAGGGGGGTTGTGACCCCTCGGTGCACTGAGACAGGAGAGTTCTCTCACGGTCGCATCCTCTACACCAATTGTTGAATCGTTCTCTACAATGTCTTCATCCTCTACCACAGGGGAGTTGTGACATTTCAGAGCAAACGCCTTTCCAGTCTTCAGACACGTGACTTTGTACACAGTTCCGTATGCGCCTCGGCCAATAATGGAGCCTTTCTGGTAATTCTCCATTTCTGAAAGTGAGACTGTTGCTGACGCAAAAACAAAAACAAAAACAAACAAACCCCAAAGTGTTTGAAGGATTAGATACCCTGTCAATATGATGGTATTATATACTGCAGTGGTTTGGTTCGATGACCAGACCTTTTCCCTGTATTGGAAACGACTATAGCAGTTGGACCAAAACCTCGATGGTCGGACTAATCCCTGTATTGGACCCAACTACAGCGGTTGGGAAGCTGGGGACACACACAGAGCGTACTTAAAGTCTCTGTGTTGTTGCTGCAAAGGTTGTCAGCAGCCTGTGTCACCACGCAGATCGGTATGGAACAACTCTCCACCACCCATGTAACATTTGAAAATGCTACATTCAACAATTCTACGCTCTTCACTAGTACGAACTACCCGTCAGGTTCGCATCACTATCTCTACGAATACAGCCGCACCTTTTACATCCCTCTTCTTCATGGACTCGTTATGATCACAGGCTTGGTTGTCAACATGTACATGATAATCATGATCTCTCGTAAGGACTCAGCTAGGCGTGTCCGTGATCTCGACGTGTTCTTTTCACATCTGGGAGTCTGTAACATGGCCACTTTGCTGACTTTGCCTGTGTGGGTCACTCAGATGATTCTCGTGAAGGGCTGGGTGTTTGGCTACCTGGTGTGCAAACTGATGACAGGAGTGATGACAGTGAGTACTACCACTCTAAAATACCGTAAACACATACTCAAACACACGCCTGCCTTTCAGCTCATCTAAAGAGATTTGTTTTGTTTTTGTTTTTTTGTGTCCCCACAGTTCAGTTTCCAGTACGGCATATTTCTCATGGCCTACATCAACATCGAAAGATACATGAAGGTGGTGAACAACAGGTCAACACTGTCCCGAAGAGACACAGTTCTGACAGGAGGAGGCTTGTGTGTCGACTGTGCGCCTGTGTGCCTACACTCTCTGCTCTTGTGGACATATGCTATTACACCGTTCGTCCCGTATCCAAGGACAACGTGATGTGTTTCAATGATATGCCTCATCGTTACCAGCTTGCCACCTTCTGGACCAGGACAACCATGTGTTTCTTCATACCCATACTTGTGCTCGTTTACTGCAACGGTATGATAGTGTACACTGTGAGAAAGCACTTAAACCGCAATTCCTTTGGTGCGAATCTGAGAAGAGCTCAAGTGCTGCCCTTCCTCACAGTTACGTTGTTCATATGCTGCTGGATACCCTGGATCGTAAGTGCCATATATTACCGACAACGTGTCAAATATAGGGACGTCGAATATGAGGAGATTAGATACGTGGTGCTTAATGTCTGCACGGCCATAGGAAACATGTACTGCATCACTAGTCCCACTTTGTTTATTGTCATGAGGCTCCGCAAGACTTTGACACCTGTTTCCCAAAGGATTGATACACCAAAATGTAAACGCGCAGGGTCACAGTGGACCAGTTCCACCTGTGAACAATCCACAACATAACCAAAGAGTGACGAGGACTGTCAAGGACTACCACTGCAACGGACCTGACTGAGGGAGAACGTGCTAAGCAAAGTGTTGTTTTAACTGTGAAATAAACCCATCGCTATTGTCACTATTGTCCATTGGTTTTCATTATATATATATATATATATATATATATATATATATATATATTTCATTGTATATCACACAAGATCACACACTCCCAGGGTGTACAGAATCACGTTTATTGTTACAATAAAACATAGTTCGAGTGATTGAAACCCTCAGGGTTTTGTCAAAATATATACAGGTTTCAAAGAACATGTTGATCATCGGCGGAGGATCCTAAGCACACACAAAAAAAAAAACCTGAACAAAACATAATAAAACAGCATTGATATGGGGTACCTAATGACTCAGTGTTGTTCAAAGGCGTTTGGGTTTTTTATTATCCAGATAATACTGTCATACATGCAGGTGCACAGCGTCATTTGCTCCTGTGGAGTCAGCAAGGTTCTGACTGAAGATATCACTTTTTCATAGATAGGATTCAGAAACCAATAAGTCAATGACACAGTGTTAGGTGTTTTAGGTTTTTTTTATTGTCGTGTTTGACAGAAGAAGGCGACACAGGTTGTCATTCTTTCAATAATAGTGTTTCATCTTTGAGTATTCTTTGTGAGTGTGTATATGTATGTATGTATGTATGTATGTATGAAACGTCACGTGGTTCACATGTCAATTTTCTACATCCTCGTTGGTGCATTTTCTCCTCTTCACACTCAGTGCGTCTAGGGAGTCTCTGGATTGCTGTGCTTCACTCCTTTTACGCGCCCGGCTGGGTGACTTTCTTGCAGGTTGTCGCCTTTGAGTTGCATCTTGAGTGTCACAAGGCGTGAGACCCTTTCGCATGGCTAGTGCTGCTTGTCCATTCGATTCACTCAGACCTTTCAGCATGACACTGAGTTTCGACGACTTTCGAGTCCTAGCTGTCATGACCTCTCCCTTTACGACCACCATTGTAGCAGCATAGTCCCGTTTCAACATATCGACTGAGAACACGTCAGTGCCGTGAATGCTGTCAAACACATCAACTGCATCCTTCCACTCCCAATCTTCCTCTAGTTCGACCAGGTGTCCCCGATTATCGCGGTTGACATTCAAGGCTATCTTGTCCTGATGATAGACAGTGCGCGTAGTACAAAACGAGCTCACATTTTTCACGGGTACGCCAGAGTACTCGACTGAGTACACGCTCAGTCTGGGCCCGTGGAAGGTACCTCTTGGACCCAGTCTAGACTCTCTCAAATGCCTTTTGTTGCAAGCCCCCTTAGGAGCATTCTGACGCATCGCCCTTCTGATAACGCCCCCGTAATACAAAGGCGCAGAGCACTGGAAGATCTCCCCTCCCAGCGCACACTTGGTGAATGTGAGTTCGTTCAGGGGCTCAATTGCAGCTGTTGCTTCCAGTATTACAGAGCACACTGGGTCCTTGTTGAAGTCCAAGGTGAACATCAGCCTAGGAGGCTCATCGTCAATTCCCGAACACTGACCAAAGGCATTGCCACCATCTAAGTCTCCTTTATCATAGGCGTCGACCATCTTCGCGCCCAACTGAGTCCAAAACTCTGAGTGAGAACCCGGAGCGTATAGGGCCAGCATATCGTACACGGCTTCGAGTGGGACCGTGATAGAGCCCACTTTCTTTTGAGGATTAGAGTGTCCTTTCCTCGTGTGCGAGGTTTTGTTGGTTGCATATCTGTACGTGCACAGCTTGTAATTTTTCATTACCGCAGGGTTCCACTCGCGAACCGGCACCTTGCACGTCGAGCACAGCATGATCATTTCATGCGCCGCATCACTGCCGCACTCGATGTCCTTCTCTGAGAAAAACATGTCATCTATACCTGCGATGCACAAGTGTTCATTTTTCAAGCTGGTCGACAGGTGCTGCTCGTGGATCTGGGTTAAGATATACCCTAGTACCTTGCAGGCGAAGTTGCCCTGTATATCCACCGCACGGGGACATATGTCCGGTAGACAGGCCGCGACGCACAGCTTGTAGACAGAGTTGGTCTCCAGGCAGACCTGTCCGAAGGACAGCTCGTTTAAAGCTTCGAGTCTGCACTCGTTCAGTCGTTTCATGTAAGCCCTCAACTCGGGGTAATCCTTCTCGTCTGGAATTTCGGTCCACGGAGGGATCCATATGTCAAACACAAAGTGACACGCTAGTTTCATGGCCTCGGCAAAGACGAGCTGGTTGATGCAGAACGAAACCCTACGACTGATTACTCCGGTACACACGATGTGACTTGCGTATAGGGCGGCCACGCAGGCATCTCTCGCGACGTCGAACCTCGAGCTGAACTGCATGATCTCAGACTCGCCGATCATTGTAGCTGACTGGATTAGGTTCTGTCTGTAAAGGCACACTGCAGCTATGCGCTCCATCTTGCGTTTCTCCACCGTGTCTTGTATCTGCTTAGTGCTACGCGTGCGTGTCATGCACTTGGGGAACTCAGACTCCATGATCAGACAACGATCGGCCCAGGCGTTGCTCACGAACCCCATTGTGTTGGTGTTCCATACGAAGCCGCAGTTGTGCACGGCCTGATACTTGACGGTGTCGACCTTGCCGCTGCTCGCGTCTCTGGTCACCACGTCGCTCTCCAGTACGCTTGTATCCAGGAGGTTCTTGAACGTGTTGGGGATCACATTGGACTCTCTGTCTACAGCTTTTATGTTCTTCTCGTGGGTTATGTGCGCATCGTCTATCATGACCACACAGGCGTTCCTCTTCTGTTTGTACTTGAAAGCTTGCGGGGTGAAAGATGTCAGTGTCTCTATGCAACCTCTTATCCTCCTGAACTGATAGTTCAGCACATTGTTTGCATAGGTCTTACCTTCCCCGGGACCAGTAATGTTGAAAAGCATGATCCGTTCGATCGTGTACCTCGGTGCGGTGTTGGCGATAATGTAATTGAACGTCGTCGACGCCTGAAACAGCCTGCCCACTTGCAAGCTGTCGCAGAACAAGTAGCGCACCAATGCGTGGTCGTACACTTTCACCGGATCCAGAGCGCTGGGCTCTTCCGAGTGGTCTTCGTGACTACACGGCGCCAGGTACAACAACTCGTGGATCTCGGCAAGGCTCTCGCCGAGAGATAAGCTCGAGTTGCTCATGTCATTGTCTATCAAGTCACTCAAACCTTCATATAACGAATCGGTCTCGCTGAACCTGTGTCTGACCAGGATGTTGAAGACCATATCTGCTATGCTCTCAAACTGCCTGCGTCCTCTGTACTTGACTTTCATTTCTGCACTCAAGCGTTCCAGTTTACCCAGATGAGGGTACAGATTCGCAAAGTAGTAGCTGTGGTCATCTTTGCTCACGGTGAAAGGGTGATGCTCGGATGTGTTGTAAAAACAAGCGTAGGCAGTCTGACACTCGCCGTTGCACGCTCCGCGGGTGTCACCGTTGCGCACTCGCTTGCAATAACAATGTCCATTATTCAGCAGAGACGCCAGTGCTTGTGTTCTGCGTTTGCTCCTTATGTCACGCAAGACCTTGTCGATGCGTGGTTTTGCGATAGGCATGTGCCTGTGTATCAGCGAGCTGACAAACAGATCGGGAGTCTCCCTCTCAATGAGTTTCTCCAGAGAGTATCTGAACACCAACAGTCCTCTCGTCTTCACCTGGCAGCTTTCCAGCGAACAGCTGAGGTTACGTGTGAAAGCTTTCACTCTCTCTATGAATCTTACATCCTCTTGCACGTTCGCATCATATGCAGTTTGCACGACCGTGTGCTTTAGCCATTGTGTGCCTGTGAGTTTAGAGAGGAGCGAGAGGAACAACGCTTTGCCCTCTCCTTTACTTGCACTGTCCGTAATCCTTCCTATAGAGTCATCCAGAACCTTGACGTTTAGGTTCATTATCGAGGGGGGGAGGATTACCATCTGTCTACCCGTTTGACAAGCTGGTGTGTACATGGAGCCCTGTAGTTCCTTGACCTTCTTCCGATCCACCTTGTCAGAATTAAGCGTATCGCTGCGGATGTCGACCCAGTTGAACATTGAGCTCAGCTCCCCCTTGCTGTCTCTCATGGCGATCATAGCGTTGTTGAGAGAAGATGCCTTTTTCCTTACCAATTGTAGTCGCATGAACGCATTGAACGCCTCTTCCAGAGTTTCGTTTCTGTCCGCAGAATACTTTCGACACGAGGCGTCGTCGTTGTCGTCCTCATCCTGGTCATCATCAGCTTCATCTCCTCTGAACACGTCCATGTTGACACTTATGTTCATGAGACTGAGCAATTGGGTACCGGACAGTTCGTCAGTGTCGTCAGATGCTGTACCCGCTGTAGATTGCGATTGAGTATTTGTTTCACACGAGTCCTCATTGTTCATGTCTAGGACGAAACAAAACAAGCGCCCGTGAGCGAAATCCTCTCTGATAGGAGGTGACATGCTGCAAAAGTCTGGGTTTTCCAGAGTCACTTGAAGAAGCTCCCCTTTACAGCAGTAAGTCAGGTAAAGGAGCAATTGAAAGGTTGCTCTGTCATTTATTGACAGCGCGCCGAATGATAGCTCATCACATGCCTTATCGTGCAATATGTCAGTTTGAACAGCAAAGAACAATGCTCTCCTGTTGGAAGGCACCTTGACCCTCGTAACCACAGCTGTATTTGCCTCTCTGTGAGGCAACACACACGCCGTGGACACAGCAACAGTCTTCCTAGCTGCCATGTCTATATCTGCTTGTGTACGTCTGGTCTCACAAACACAAATTGAACACTGTGTGATTCATATTCCTAACCCTCAGACATTGTACATTAAATCACGATTTCATTGGCAGAGTGTGGTAGGGTTTGATATTTCACCACCGACACCACAACCGCTTCACACACTTGTTCACACAGCCTTGGTTGTTATCCATGGTTCAAGTCAGCCATGTCCGCTCTTGAAACATTCAACTCTACGTAAGTTTCAGTTTAACAGTTAGTTGAGCTCTTCTGGGTGTGTCCCTTGCAAGCTTGGTTGGAATCTCACTCCTTGGTTGTTTGGTTGTGATACGTTACCCTGATTGTATGTATGCACACATCAGTACGCATCAGTATTTGTATGACCCACAAAAAAAGGAGGAGGAGGAGGGGGCGGGAGAGGGAGACATTTTTTTTTTTTAATAAAAGTACGCTACAAACCTCAGATGTTTAGACTTAATCATGAACAAAGCAGTGCCTTTTGTGGACTTTTTCCCTAACATCTACCCCGAGCGCAGAGCTGTCAACCCTGAGCTTGAACCCCAACTAGTCGGGGTGATGATTAAATCTATCATCTTTCATAGGCAGGAAGAGGCCCTCTTGTGCAGAGGGTTGGTGGTACAGGCTCGAGATATCAACATTTACACTTCGGTACACTTCAAAGTTACCGATATAGCTCCGGTTGTGGGGTATGATCTAGACCTGATTCGCGATCAGGATGGTGAAGAAGAAACCTGGGAGCAGGTACGGGAAACTTGGTCTAGACATTTTGTTGCCGAGCCAGTGTACAGTCACGTACTACACGACGACATTAAGCGAAAGGTAAACGCTCAGGTGTTCCCGCTGAAATCCATATCGTTGGCCACAAAGTACATAGAAACCGTACGGGGTGCACTGACCTTTGGAGATTTTTGCCCGGACAGGGGCTATTACATTTCTCGAGATGGGAACACACCTGCTCTGTGCTCAGATGTAATGTTTGGTAGAGTGTACTTCATGCCCGCAAACAAACTGAACCAGGTCATCTCAGTCTCCCAACTCATATATGATCATGACAAGTCAGAGGTTGAGGCTAAGCTCTTTGACATGAGACACATGCCACATTTCTACAAGGCAGCATGTCTTGACATCGAGACTGTGTTTGACCAGTCGTACCGGGATACGTCTCTACAATGCAAGTCTTTTGCCTACAAGTTCCCCTACTGCACCGAGGGCATGGTCGCGGACATGACCGCGTATAGGAATAAGCTGGTTCACGCACTGACTGCTGGCAAAAAACAACTGCCCAAACACAGTAAGCACGTCTCCATCCCTGCTCTGGCACCTGACATGCCAGGTCAGCAGCACGAGATAACTTGCGTATCTCTCGTGATCCTCAACTCCCACATACCCAAAACCTCGGCCGACCACCACAGGAAAAAGCTGATCGTTCTCTATAACAGTACACGCGGCCATCACCCAGAGGTCGACCACGAACTGGTCAGGAGCGTTGGTGTAGACGATGCCTCGAGGATTCTATTCTACCCGTGCTCCAGTGAATTCACACTCGTGGAGAGAATGATCGCGTTGTTGTACGAATACGGTATAGAGCTCCTGTACGTGTACAATGCAGAGTTTGACGTAAGGGTAATCCAGCAGCGTGTGCATTTCTACGCTGAATCCAACTACGCCAAAGGCCTCGATTGTGCTGCCCGAAAACGATGTGTCTCGTTATTGCAAGCCTGGAACGGGCTCTTCATAACCAGGGCCTTGTCCAAGGACATGGTGCCCTTCTTCCAGTTTGAAAACGTACGCTACCTGAATATGTACAAGGAGATGCTCAAGAGCCTAGGCTCGGTGTTGCTGAAGGGAACACTGACCGAGTGCAAACTTCAACTGATATCTACGCACATCGGCAGGTTCAACAAAGAGAAGGCTAAGCTGGGCCACTTCAAGATGAACAGCTGCGGCATGAACATCATAGATTTGTACAGGATGGCGGGGACTAGAGAGATCAAGTTTGCCTGCACCAGCATGAAGTTGAACGACGTCGCCCCCTTTGTCATTGCTAAAGTCAGGAAGCTACACAGAAAGCCCCCAAAGGACACCAGAAAGCTTTGTAAGTTGGCCGACGTCAGTTACGCTAAGATGGATGAGATGATCAGCACAGGGGGGAAGAGTCTCTTTGCAGTGCTTGTCTACAACTTGGTCGACTCTCAGCTGTGCGCAAGGCTGGCTAAAGTCCTCAACCCCGTCTCAGCTCTGTTTCATCGGTGTAGGACTACTCTCAACATAGACGTTGTGGTACACGGAAGAGGGGATAACTTTGGAGGCTTTGTGCAGAGTATTCACTCAGTTCAGATCCCTCAGCTAAAGTTCACACTCGATACTCTCAGAGTCAAAGCAGGACCCGTGGGTATGACACTCAACGGTCGCATGCGATGGAATCATGCACTCGACCTTGACTATGGAGACAGTGGTGATCAGTGGAAGGGGGGGTCAGTCTGCGACCCTCTCACGGGTCTACACTACTCCGGACCCGGCATGGGCTTGGAGCTTTCGTTTGACTTTGCAAGTATGTACCCGTCCATCATGTGCGCTCTCAACATCTCGCCCGAGACTACCATCCCGTGGCCTCCTGCGACATTCCCCCATGATCTATCGGGCTGGGTGTGTTACCACTGGGAAGCTGAGGGGTTTGAATACGCATCGCTCATTCTCAAGTACGACCAGGAGCAACGCGGCTTTGTCCGCGCGCCGGCCGTATTATCGTCCTCGGCCGAGTACTTTCTCAACCAGCGAGCCGAGGTGAGGAGGGAACTCAACAACCCTGACATCGGCGAGGTCGATCGGGTGTACTGCAAGATGCAGGAAGGAGAGTGTAAAGTTCTGGCCAACTCTTTCTACGGAACAGCTCCTCAGCCCTGCGGGCCTCTCATATCTGCTCATGGAAGGCGACAGATTTCCGTGGTAAACAAGTGCGTGTCTTCCTTCTACCAGCACCGCTGCCCTGTCGTCTACGGAGACACTGACAGTGTCTTCGTCTCATTTGGATACGGACCCGGGGACCTTCCTGAGAGCGAAGTGTCCGATGTAGTTGATTGCAGAGAGACAGACACCGCATCCTCCAGTCGAGAGGCTACCACTGATCAACTGGAGCGTTTTGCCTGTAACGCCCGGACAGCTTTGTGTGACAAGTTTAAGCGGGCTGGCGCGCAGGTGCCTGCCTTTCTGGACTATGTGCACACGGCCTTAGTGGAGGACACTCTCGAGAGGATGTACGTGATAGGCAGAGGTAATACGCACCAAAAAATAGTCAGAGATCCAAAGGGAACATTCACCGAGGAAGGGTACCCTGTGTACGTGGCCAGAGTCCCTGGATCTGAAGATTTGAACGACGTAACCGGGCCCTTCGTCAAAGATAGGAGAGTCAAGCTGGAATACGAAAACAGTTGCTCCATATACTGTCACGTAGCTAAGAAGACCTACGTAGCACTCACTCACAACCTGAACGCAAAGGGCGATCTCTCGTCAGTCTCTGTAAAGGTGAGGGGCTTGTCGGCTTTCAAAAGTATGCGATCGCCATGCGATTCCGCCGTCACAGAAACCTTCATAGCGTGCGTAATGAGGGGAGACTGTATCAAGCTAGACACCGGCAATGTCTCCTGTTTCTCCACATCGCCCTGGCACCAGCTCCAGTGCGGAGATGTAATCTTATACCTGGAACAGCAACCGCATGTAGACGATCTAGGGAGGTGGCTTGAGGTAGCTCGAGGTAGCGCTTTTCTCACCGCATACAGAGTAGAAGACGTTGTAGCATTGCAGCTAGATTCTGGCTTCTCTGCGGTCTCTACGAAACTCATCCCTGTGCTGGGACACGGACCCGACTCAGTTGTAGTGAGGACACTATACAAGGACTGGAAATATTGCATGAACCACATGTTCTCACACGGGCAAGCTATTCTCAGAGACTTGCTCACGTGCAAAGCGTCCGAACTCATTGCGTCCAAGATGGGAGTAGGGTTCTTTCCTTGGAGTAGTCTCATAAAATCCTCAAAGAACAAGCACTTTAGTCAACAAACATTGAATCGCTTGAAGGTTGCCAACTCCAGCGTCAAAACGACTTATGTAGAGATTGTAAAGACATGGCTACAGCAGATCACAGGACTCTCTGTCAAGCCTGTCGAGTGTAACGAGTATCACAAGTGTAATCCTTGTGAAGCCACTTTCTGTCGATACCCGTTGAACCTACAGGCTAACACAGGGTGTATCACGGTCATGTTTGGAGGCTCACTCATATGCGAGGCCAAGCAATACAGATCCAGCGGCAAAGTCTTTTCTGACAAGGAACATGATGATGATGATGATGATGATGATGATGATGATGATGATGAGCAGCGCAAACAGCACAGGGAAACCCAGACTCATCCATTGTATCACACAGAGCTTATCTCTCATCCATACCAGCCTTTCAACAAATGTTTTGCCAACTCCAGGGTGTTGCTAGCTCACCGCGCAGACTACACTTTGGTCAACCGCTCGGGGAAGCTTGTGGCTCACTGTGTCATAGACTACTGCTTACCCCGCTTCATGTACAGCTCAGCTCTAGGCACCCACTGCCTAGATGATTGCAAAGAGCACCTGCTCACCTCCATCGCCTCTGTCAGAGAGAGATTGAAGAGGGCAACCACGGCTTTCAACGCGGTAATGAACAACTGCCCTGAACACATGATACCTGCTTGTGGGACTCGTGAATTGGAGCACCTGCGAACGATCAGGGAGACTGTAACTCGTCTACCGAGAGAGAAACTTGATGTGTGTCAGAGGGTGATCACCGGCGACATGTCTCTACGGCCCCACGATGTCTACAGGAACCTGAGTGAATCACTTGGAAAACGACTCACCGAAGCCATGTCTGAGGGCATAGTGTCCCTTATAGACGACAACCACAACCCTTCCGTTCTCCCCCGCTCACACGCCTCCATCTCGCTCACGGTGCCGACTGTCATGTTGGCAGACGCGGGGATCGCTTCCTCTAGCGGTACGCTGTCCATATCGAGAAGCGAGCTGTGTGAAAGGACCCAAGTTGACCTGGCGGGTCTTCTGTACCAGACCTTACTCGTGTTGCAGCTAAACACTCCGGACGCGTTCCCGTCATCGAACACAATGTACCCTGAGTCCATTCTTTGCATCATGCCCTACTCTTGCGCCGACACGAACCTCATGCGGGCCTGGATCGAAGTCTTCGGACAGAAGAAGTGGCTCAAACCCAACCGAGTCAAGCTCGGGAAGAGGACACGCTCTCTTGCTGAATGCAGGGAAGTTACGTATCATTGTACAGGCTGTAAAAACTTTTACAGGGACCTGTTCGCCAACAACGTCCCGGGTCACAGGCTTATTCAGTACGTCTACGGTCAAGACATGAAAAGAAAGATAGGACAGTGTGTCAACGAAAGACGCTTGTTATCTTGATATTTGCCCAGGCGTCGTCGTCCTTGCACCGTACGACCCGATACCATTGGCAACTTGGGATTGACACGAAATGTCAGTGTATATACGATTCCGTAGATACGCATCCAGTAGAGCAAAGTGACGATGGCTTTCAGTCAGAAGGAGTACGTGTTCTCCCACACCATGACCAAGGTCATTCAGGCTCATCAGCCTGCGATGTTCAAAATAGACTTGAGTAGTCTCATACCCATGGGTGACTGTAGCCCTCTGTTCGTCATTGACAACATGTGCATTACCGCGTACAAGCAGGGTACCACTGAGAAGGTACCGGTCAGGTTCGCTGTACTCAACGACAACAAGAAAAGAGTCTTGACGAACGATCCGTGTAAACTTTCTTCCAAGTGGCAGATTGACATCAACAGCGGATCCTGCGTGAAGATAGCGGGCACCGACACCCTGCCTTTCAGTCGTACCCTGTCTGTGTACGATGAAGAGAACAAGCAGGGTCTCGTCAACGTCCTGGCTTTCATGATGTCAAACAGCCTCTGGACCTCAGACAGAGCAAGAGGGGCTTTCGATGTTCTACTTGGATCTACCCGAGGGGAGTTTGAATTCACATGTGAGCTGTGTTCGGAGATTGGCATTGCTTGCGTTACAAAAGGACCCGGCGGTCGCCCGTCATTGTTCTCTTTCCCGCAGTGTGCAGAAGACGGCTATGTGTGCATACCTTCCCAACAACCCTGTGCTACTGACAAGGATTACGAGGCCCTCAGAAACCTCCTAGCTCTCTTGCGATCAGCTTCTCTCGACCATCTTAGCATCTTACAACGAGTCACCCTGGAGATGACAAACAGCCGAACATTTCAAGACGTCGACCGTTCATCTTTCCCTCCTACGCACAGGGGCAATGTTGTAATACCGTACGCAGTGATGAGATACGTCACATCCCTGTACCAGACCATGAGCGAGTACGCCGACAACTTCGCAATCGTGGAGGACAACACGCACCACATCAAAGTCGTAGTGGAGAGCCCCTCGGAAAACATAAGCGAAATCACCGGGTGTATATCCCTAACCCTAATATACGGTTCGAGTCTCCTGGCCATTTACAGTAACCTCATCCATGGCATGCAGTATGCGGAGGAAGAAGAGCAAATCAACAGTATTGCCAACATCACACAGTTGAGCACCGACGTGTTGATCAGGAGGACCCGATTGGATTTTATATTGGGAAAACCGATGTGCCTAAAGGACTGGTGTACTTTTTACTATGGGTAAACGACGAGGGATGAGGGAACGTGTGTCATGTTGTATGAATAACAATGATAATAAAGACGATGTCACAACTTAATGGTACATTGACTGTATTTTATTTTACAACATACATCTGCATAGTCATCGAGACAACAAAGACATTGACAACCACAATAACCCTCATACAGTGGATCCTGTATACATTCAGGGCTGACGTAACATAACATAACATTACATAACATTTCATAACATAATCACAGGAGCTGTATATCCTCCATATCCTTGTGTGATGAACCTCCCGTCTCCACGCTCTCCTTCACCACCGTGCTGCTCATTCAGAGCTCTTGTAGTCTACGAAAGGGTCCAGTGAAAGGGTCTGCATTGACCGATCATCAGAGGTGTTGAGTAGAAGGGATGACACATTACTATGCGGGAGAGGGTGATAAGCGTGTATGACCAAATCGTGAGCCGTAGTGGTTGAATCTTGCGGGCTACGAGGTTTGGGTTCGACTGCGATGGCAAACACTCACTGCACAGAGGGCTCACTGGAGTGAGAGTCTGTTATGAACATATGAAACGTTTTCGTCCATGCTCAGGTGACTCAAGAGACTTGTAATCTCGGGAAAGTGGCGTGTGTTTGTCCCAAGTGTAAAGCCGAGCCTGTCAAATGTTACCTTAAATCGCTTTCCTGAGGAAAGTATAACCTCGAACAGGTACCCTGCACTGTCCTCGGTCCTACTATGTATGACTGCACCCGGAATCTCATTATTCCCGTGTTGTATCGGCATTAGACTTTGTGTCACTAGGTGGTACTGTGATGAGCCTTCGGACAGATCGTCAATCGATCCCCACCATGCACCCTTGAGTACGTTTAGCATGTGACACATTTCGTCCATGATATTAGTCACAGGAAGCGTCTCAGGAGTGCAAGCTACCTTCGCCGGCCTAGGCAGCACGTGTATGTAGTCCAAATCACCAGCCAGCTTTTGTAGCATTTCAATAGGAGTAGGAAAGTCACCTTGTACCAAGTCGCTACATACGTAATAGCCTCCACGGATCACCACAGGATATGTCGCCACCTGTGGCACATAGACATTGTGACAACCGTACAACGCCACAGCTTGAGTCTCAGTCTTGACTGTGATGGAACAAACCGCTCCATGTACGATGTCACCATAGTGTGCCGAAACAATAACGTCTCCAGTGCGACCTCTAGGTCTATGCATGTGGGACACAATCTGGGTTTCAGAGACTGAGCCCCACCAGCGTGAACCCAACCATTGTAAGAATGATAACCATGATCCACTCAACGGTAGCCAATCGAGCTTGGGATTCCCAGGGTTACCATCCTCCTCAGCGACAATCATCTGGTCATCGCCGTGCATGTGGCTGTTGTTTGATCGGTGATCGTGGTCCATTGTATCCTGCAAGTCACCTCGGTGGTCCTTGTTGTGTCCACCGTCATCATGTTGTGAGCATCCGTGATTGTCAGTGACAATCATTGTGTTATTGTCATAGGCAAGGCTGTCTTTGGACATGTCTAAATTATCAGAGTCAGTGGTTCTTCGCCAATCGGCGATGTCGGACGAATTTGAATAGTGACTGCAGCGATCGTCTTGCCGTGCGTCATCAGAGTCATCGCATTCAGTGGTTCTTTGCCAATCGGCGAAGTCGGACGAATGTGAATAGTGACTGCAGCGATCGTCTTGCCGTGCGTCATCAGAGTCATCACATTCAGTGGTTCTTTGCCAATCGGCGATGTCGGACGAATGTGAATAGTGACCGAAGCGATCGTCTTGCCGTGCGTCATCAGAGTCATCGCATTCAGTGGTTCTTTGCCAATCGGCGATGTCAGACGAATTTGAATAGTGACCGAAGCGATCGTCTTGCCGTGCGTCATCAGAGTCATCGCATTCAGTGGTTCTTTGCCAATCGGCGATGTCGGACGAATTTGAATAGTGACTGAAGCGATCGTCTTGCCGTGCGTCATCAGAGTCATCGCATTCAGTGGTTCTTCGCCAATCGGCGATGTCGGACGAACCGGAATAGTGACCGAAGCGATCGTCTTGTCGTGCGTTCTCGCAATCATTGCAGTCAGTCATGTTTGGCAAACTGCTGTTGAGATCAGGTGCCGTAGAGGGTGTTTGTGCTGTACAACTGTTCCCACTGTCGTATAGCTTGCAGTAGCCGTAACAACACTGCGTGTTAGGTTTCTTGACACACACAACTGTCTCATAATGGTTCGCAGAGTGTTCCAAATATATCCCTTGGTTAGACACCTGCACACCCTTACACCTGTATTCAATCCAATGGCCGATGTATGTGTATATGCTTAAACCTAGCAAATCTGCAGCTGCTTGAATTTCCACCTCTGTTGCCCAAGTGCCTAGACAGCACATTCGGGACTGGATCACGTATTCCAGGACTGACAGATTCCCGCATCTCAAAAAAGTCTCATACGTAGCATCGTTGTTTTCCAGATGCCTCACCGTAGCGTGCCTAATCGTGGCATGATGCTCTTCTGTACCACATACGGCTTTGCTGATTGCTCTGAAGAAGCAATTCCCGTCAGCCCTTATGTTGACATTCTTACAAGGAATCCCCAAGTCGCCGATGTTTGCTGAAGGTATAGACTGTTCTTCACACTTCAGTTTCAGCAGGTTGCACAGTACTTGTGCAGTAGCGGCTGTAATAGGGTTGAACTGCAGTTGCCTTACTTTACTGGCACCAACAAACATGACATCTGAATCATCACTATCAACGTTCTCCTTTCTCGGATCATGCGAAAGCCCGAGCGCATCATAACATAGAACGCGTGCCATTGTCACATCTCAGGCAATGTACCTCTGCTACTGTCATTAATACTTTACACGTGCTTGTGTACACACTGTTCTATCCCCATAATGTATTGTGAGAACCTTTGTGTCATCAATCTATCGTGACAGCATTTAGCTAAGATGACATCTCGCTTGTGGAAAGAGGAGAGTGAACATTCCAGCCATCTGGAACGTTTCTGTGTTGCAAAGTGCCCCAACTCATCCAGACCAAAATCACGTATCCGACCAGGATGTGGTAACATAGCATATAAATGTGGACTGATGTACTACGTTCATTCAGAGAGCTAAATTATACTCTTGGGTTTGTTGGTTGTCATAATGGACACATTTGTCAAGACTAAGTTGACAGAGTGGGGTTATGGTTTCTTGATCCAAAACTTTACAGCTAAAAACATTGACACTGAGACGTTCCTGGGTCTCACAAAGGCTAGCAATAGACGGTTGGCATGCCAGCTTTGTCTAAACGATAGTGGACACATGGCCGCGCTTCTAGGATGTATCCAAAGATTCAAAGATGACGTGAAGACAAAAGACGGGTAAGACTCGAAGTCACAGTATGTGTTTGTGATGTGTAATGGTTACCCTTGACCTTGATTGAAACACATGTCATTCCCATTGTACAGCACTCAGGTGGAAGAAGACTCTGAGGCTGAAGAAGACTCTGAAGCCGAAGAAGACTCTGAGGCTGAGGAAGACTCTGAAGCCGAAGAAGACTTAGAGTCCACCACAGAAGCCCCGCGGGTCCCAGAATCCTCCAAGCGCCTAGAGGTACTGGCTGAAGCCGCCGAGGTCGTAGAGATCGGCACGCTCCTAGAGACACTCGCACAAGCCCCACAGGTCCCAGAAAAGGCTGATCTCCAGGAGTTTCTGGCTGAAGCCGCCAATGGCGTAGACTTAGAGTCCACCACAGAAGCCCCGCGGGTCCCAGAATCCTCCAAGCGCCTAGAGGTACTGGCTGAAGCCGCCGAGGTCGTAGAGATCGGCACGCTCCTAGAGACACTCGCACAAGCCCCACAGGTCCCAGAAAAGGCTGATCTCCAGGAGTTTCTGGCTGAAGCCGCCAATGGCGTAGACACCTCCCTAGAGGCAACCAAAGAAGCCTTCAAGTTAATAGAAACAGCAGCCTACCCGCAGATCCTAGAGGCACTCGCAGAAATCACCAAGGTCGTGAGCACATCGCAGCTGTCAGACACCCCGCAGGTCCTAGAGGCACTCGCAGGAGCCACTAAGATCGTAGAAGCCTTGCAGGTGGAAGAAGCATCGCAGGTAGCGGAAGCCTCGCAGGTGGAAGAAGCCTCGCAGGTCACAGAAAACTCTGAGGCTGAAGAAGCCTCGCTGGAGGAAGAACCATTGCAGGTAGCGGAAGCCTCGCAGGTCACAGAAAACTCTGAGGCTGAAGAAGCCTCGCAGGTCACAGAAAACTCTGAGGCTGAAGAAGCCTCGCAGGTGAAGCAAGCTTCATAAATTGAAGAATCTCAACGAACAGTTCGGAAAAGGGTTACAGTCCAGACTTAAATGAGCATCCCAATCGCGGATTCAATGGTGCGGAGAATTGCTAACCTCGTAGTTAGGAGGGGTGTGATAGTGATGATAAGCCATACATTTTCATGTTGTAGGATTGGAATCATTGTATGTCATTGAAACTCAACTTTGTATCACCCTGTAGATGTTTTGCAAGATTACGAGATGTGCTGGAAATAAAAACAAATCAAAGAAGAGCTGTTATTGTCATTATCATTGTTTATTAAAGTGTTGACACCAACCTTCCGTACACATGTTACATTCATTCATTTTCATCCTTAGGACGTAACACAATATCACCAGTGTCAATACTCTGCACCTCTATAAGTTCACCACGGTGTTGTGCAACAACAACAGGACCTTTGCAAGTGTCATCAGTGGTATGCACAAACTGCATCAGTGGTTTGGTCTCACTATTATTGCCATTATTGGTATTCTGTACACCTGCAAGGTTGCAGGTGTAGGAAGTGTTTGATTTAACAGCTAGCAGGTAATAACATGTCGGCGTTCCATCAACAGCTACTACTATGATAGTATACCGACGGCTATCATATCCATTCTCGTAGAACTCTTGTCCCATGTCCGGCGTCCAACATATACGAAGGTCACATTTGAGTACATTGGAGATACTTTCCATCACTTTGCAATGACATTTAGCTTGAATTATATCAACGGTGCTCTTGTTGACTTCCTCTGTGACAGATAATACCTGCAATAAAATAGAGATTGGTTTTTCATGTCCTAATTTGACAATCATGACATCGCGCACATCCAGGCCTTGTGTTATGTAGGACGCAATCTGTACTGGCTTACTTTTACCCGTCTCGATGTTAAACTCAGCAACCTGATTGTAGTGACTGTTGACATCCAGTGATGTCAAAGAAGTCAAAGTCTCATTTTTCACTATAGTAGGGTATTTGGTGTTCTCCGCAAAAGAGTCATCGGATTTCACATGTGCGACATTGTCGACTCCTAGAGTAGTACTCTGCTCAACCTTTCGGTTTTTTCGAAATGCCCGTTTGACACTGCGGCATCGTTTACGGTTTTGGGGGGTAGTGGTAGTCACGTCCATGTATGTTGGTTTGCGCAGTCTTTCTATGAGACATTGTATTTCATTCTCAAAGTCTTTGAACAGATTCGCCTCTGATGTTTCCATCGGTTTCTCCTCATCGTCCTCCTCTTCACCATCACCATATTTGACCAGGTGACTGTACGGTTTAAACATAGTCTCTATCCTTTTCAACAATAATTGTTTACGGTCCCTTAAACCGCAAAGTCTAACGTTGTTCAAATCAACACCTAACTCCTGCTTTAGTGAGCGCAATATATTCTCTGAGAGTGTCTTTGACTCAGTCAACTCCCTGTTGCTTTTAGCATACCATGATATGTCAGACTCTTGCTGGTCAATGTGCTCACGGAGCTGTTGTATTACCCCCTTAAGTTCGGTGATTACACACTCAAGTTGTGCGTTAGGAATGTTTTGGTCGTGTATTATCTTTACCAGTGCCTGTACAATGGTGCGGATTTCACAGAACCTGGATTTCATATCTGTCACGTCACTAGTTAGCTGAGTCTTAACCTCTTTAATGTCATCCTTAACACCTGCTACACTGTTTTGTATACCAACAAGCGCCTTATCTGTCGACCTCTTTTTATTACACATCCTCGCAATGGTGTCTTCCTTTACACCCAGCGTGCGCTGTGAACGGTCAAGTTTTTCACTCAAGGTAGACATCTCATCTTCGTGTGCCACTTTACATTTCTCGGTTGTCTCCATAAGGTTGTCATGTGCGATGTCAAGTTTCGCGCACAGTTCTGTCAATTCCTCGATACGTTTGGTCTTCTTCTCTTGTTCCTTACAGTGTTCATCATTCAACATGTGCAACGTGAGCATATTTCTATCCATTTCAACCTCCTGTTTCTCCTTTTGAACACACTTGCGTTTTGCAAGGCGAAGCTGCTTACGGTATGTACAGAGCCTACCACTCGTAACACGTACGATCCTGATTAACAGGTTCACTTGTGTCTCTAGACGCTGTTGGATGTTGAGCATGGACGTGTTGACCGTGTGTGATGTCAATTCATCGATATCCTTCTGTAAAGCACTGAGCTCGGAGTTGTGCTCATCGTCCAGCTCAACAACATCATCATCGCTATCACCATCACCATCACCATCACCACCTTTTGAGACATTCTTCATGTGCACAAGAAGATCTTTCAGGGCACGTTTCACTTCATGGTCTCTCATTAGGATACTGTCAACATACTTCAGTACGTGCTCCGCGTGTTTTACATCTTGTGCACTTTGTATAAAACTACACTCCCCAAATGTACATCGCAGGTCATTCCCCAATCTACGGATGATGACATCATAACATCCCCACAATTCCATAGCCAGATCAAATCCTATGACATTCCGAGCTTTCGTGTTCTCAAATGATTCAAACCACTTAGCCATCTCTCCAAAATTGTCTTCTAGGGCCTTGATCACTACCAAACTCTCATCCAGGGAGCTAGACTTATCCCTGGGGAGAGTGTCGAGCTCAGGTACTGTACTAGATGGTGAGGATTCCACCTTGGTGGCCAAAGGGAATAGTTTTGATATGATGGCCAAGAACGTGACAAGAAAATTGTTTCCAGTGTCCAATGGAGGTTGACGACACGCTGACTTCGTCTCCACGACTGCTGTGTTGTGAGCTCCCAGACAGGTAGAGCTCCCAGAATCTGTGTCTGTACGCGTGGCTATCTGTGGCAGATACTCGTTGTTCTCTTTCTTGTCGTCTGCAGTCTTTCTGCCACGACCACCAGCCTGAATCAGGGTCCCTTTCAGCTTCACCCCTTCTGAACCTTCGCTTACGCCGTGATCGACCCTCTCGTTTCTCATTCCGTCTGTACACTGAGAGGAGCGACGTTGTTGGCAGCCGTCGGTTGTCAGCCCTTTCACCTTTGTCCTCCCAGAAGCATTTGGATCCATGCTTCCACCATTGGGCAATTTGGTTTGTTCTTGCCTTTGCTTCTTCTTCTTCTTCTTCTTTGTCTTGCTCTTTATAAGAGATGACCGAGAATGAGGTTTCACCTTCCTGGTCCGAGTCTCCCCTCCACAATGTTTCACCGCTGCAATGCGCGACTTCCCACGCTTCTTCGTAGCTTGCACTGTAGACTCTACGGTGGTTGAGGCAATAGCGGTCCGCGTCGGCTCCTGGCTTTTGTTGGTTGCACCCTGCCGCGATCCATCCATCGTTGTTGATATGTCGGGAGACTGTAGCGCATAGAGTGGTGCAGATACCACCCATGAGCACCTTATCTATCTGCAGCACAGCTGAAACCCTCTTGGGCTCGGGTTCACACACAACAGGCGATGCTCGATAAGCATATCCACAGCGCTGACACAACTCGTCTTTGTCTCGATCGCTTGTAAGTAGGCAACCGTCGACCTTCAGCACTGCCAAGAGCTTCTCTAGCGCGCCGGACCAGTGACTGAGCGCCCCGCAACACAGGGCTGTGAGAATGATTCCCCAGTACGGAGCCTGTACAACCTCTTTAATAGAAGATTCACCTGAGCACCTGGTCATCTCTAAACCCATATACATTAGCTTCACACTGAACCATTTAGCTGAATTCGGTGACGGACATTGTGTCTGCTGGCTAACAGTACGCGAGAGAATACCTTCAGAGTCAAGATGCCACAATATGCTAGTTCCCCACCAGCGTGCGTGTTGTGACTCGGGTGTCCTGAAGATAGTGTCGCTGCTGCAGGATTGTAAGCGCTCCAGGGTCAATCTACTCTGCTCATATAAGACCTTGAATGCAAGCGGAGCACCGAGTATGGACAGTGTCTCCCTTACTAGGTCTGCAGCTAGACCGTCTCTTTCTGTAAAGTCCGGGGTGTACGAAGATACAAAGGTGAGAACGTAACGGTTCACACTAGCGTATATCTTTGACACAAGCAGCTCGGGTTGGTGTCCGCAAAACGCGTCACCGGTGAAAGGGTACATCTGGTACGCTGTCACATCGGGTGCGTTCATCTTCACCCATGCCAACGGGGGTCTGGCTAGAACACTGATCCTTTTCACCTTGTGACCCTTGGTGTCAGTGTACGTGTTGGAAAAGTGTTTGGCTGTGACAAGACCGTAGCTGTCTCCACCGTGCATGTAAACAGCTCGGAGAACAATAGAACACATACTGGGTGAGGACTCGACAGGGATACGAAAGAGTCCATCAAGCCCGGGTCCTGTGAGGGTTACTGACATTGGTATCCGTTTCTCTATATCAACCATATGTACCCATGTGTATTCTACATAACTTATAGCATCAGCATCTTCAAATTGTACGGTCATATGCCGCATAGAGCTCCAATCACCTCTCTGACAGGGTGCCATGGTTGGCCGTGGTGGGTGTGCAACCTTGTTGAGGTTGGGAAGGAAGTGGGGACACAAAGAAGACACACTAGAGTTTGAATAGGTTTTATTTTCAAGTGTTACACAAAGAAGAAGAAGTTGAAGAAAAAGATGAACACCAAAAACAACTACAAAACAGAGCGTACTGTACAAAGGAATAAAAATGACCGTTAGTCATCGATAATGACTTTAGACTTCTCAACAACAGTCTCGTCTTCTATTATATCACCCTGGTACACACCATTATGTATCAGGTCACCTTGGACTGGTGTAACAGAGCACTCGTCGTGGCCCAAGCACAAATCAGTCACTTCATCACATTCACATTCTTCATCAGAAGAACCACTGGAAGAATCACTGCTGTCGTACATGTCCCCAATCTCGAGACAGCAGCTGTGAGTTGTAGTACACCTGGAAGCCTCCAAGTACGCATTCATGTCCTCTTTGTCAATGTCCGTGACACTCTCATCCAGAGGCTCGACTGTAGCATCCTCAATGTGGCGGAGGGGGTCCACTGGTTCTACAACAGGTTGCGTTTGTGAGGCCGACGTGGAGTCGTCGTTGTCAGTAGATTCTGCGGCGATATCTCTGTACACACTCATAATTTCATCAATAGCCTCTTTTTTTCTACCCATCCTGTTTGTGATGTTTACATACAGGTAGAGGTTGCAGCTGGACAAGTTTCGAGTACCTTGAACTCTCTGCAACTCGGTGTTCAGTACTTTAGCTCCATAGTATTTGCAGATGATATCTTTCAACCTGGCAAAGGGTATAATGTGGACGCCTCTAAACAGAGCCACGTCCGTGGCGTGGCTTGCGAAGCCTGAAGTTGTTTCAGACATTGTCCTCGTGTCTCGACATCGAGATTATTGTAATGTGTGTAACAAAAAAAATAAATAATCACAGACCTTTGGATGTGCACATTACACAGCGTGAGTAAAGCGTTTCCACATCCACTAGTACTTCAGAAAATATAGGCTGCTTGCATGTCTTGCAAGAGGTGTACATCTGTTTCATTTCGGTAAATGTGCAGGTGTTGACGGTCGTGGTGCTCAACGGCACGTTTATCATGGGCGCGGCGCAGCAGGAAGATCCAAATCTCATCTGTTCAAAGTCAAACTCCACATCGATGTTTCTCGGGTTGCCTTTCACTTCGGACGAGTGAAACGTCTGATTCTTTAGACATCTCGAGCACCTCAGGTCTCCCTCCTCACGAGGAGGTTGGTTGCTGGGCTGTCCGGGTATCAGCAGTATCTGCTTGTGGTTGTGGTCTACCCAGTTGATGTGACAGTTGAGCACTGCGTATAGCAGCATCTGACACTCGGGCTTCAGTTCAGTCAGCTTCTGAAAATGCTCACTGTGGATAATGTCAACAGCTTGGCGCAGTTCGGGTAGGCATGCTGCGGCCATCTCCAGCGGCTGATCAGTGGTGTACGCAACGGCTAGCTTGTAGTAACAACTCAGGCCCCATTCAGAATTGAGTGTGAGCATAGGGTGCCCGATGGCTTTCACCACATGGAAGGCTGTTATGAGCTTCGAATAGTACGATTTCCTCCTGGCTGAAAAACTGAATTTTGACCACCTTATGGAATCTTTCCAATGTCTAACATTTCTGGCTGGCTGCAAGTAACGTTTCTTCTTGGAACGCCGAACTATGCCACCGTTGTTTGTTGTTGTTGTTGTTGTGTACCCTGATATCTTGTCCCTTGATCCTTGGTCGGACGGCTGACGAGGGCTTGTTTGATTTGACTGTGGTGATTTAGGAGTGACCCTGATCTGGTCGGATGCGCAGGTTGCGGTCGGTTGTTGTAGGTCTAGGTCTAGGATCTGGACATTTGTAAGGAATCTGATCGCCTCTGATCTGATTGCACACAACTTCTGCGTAGACTCCTCCTTGTTCAAAGCCAGAACATCCTTTTGGTACCTATAAAAATCAGCTAGGAGAGCCAGTCTGATTAGAACTTTGTTCTCCTTCACCCGAGCCAAGTCAGCCTTGTCTGGTAGAAGCGCTACACTGCACTGTGATTCTTGTGATTCTTCATCGACACACAAGGCCAAGGAAAGTTCGTCCCACAGCTGCAACAAGCAGAATTTGTAAACCTCGTCGCAGTCTGAAACCTTTGTCTTAGACGTCAACATCTTGACGATTTTCGTCTGCAATTGGGGCGCGGACCCTTTAGCTCTCTGTTTAGAATGGCAAACTGTGTTAAGACACTCGAGGTAAGCCTGCAACAGGATGGATTTTGCATAGCCACGGGACCACACGATTCCGGTGTCATCTACCCCTGCCCCGTCAACCCATTCGCGCCGGTGCTTCTCAAGTCCCCCGTGGTGTTGCATCTCTATTGTCCGGAACTCTTCCCTGACGAGGTCTTAAAAGTGCACGCTGAACACCTGGGTCACTTTTCGTCTTTACAAAACGTGCCCAGGATCAACAGAGACTTTGAACGGACGCTATTTCTGGGACTGTGCAACTTATTCACTCGAGAGACGGTCCTGTCACTGTACAAGACCACACTGACTGGCGAGGCCTTACAAGGAGTCTTGAGCTGTGATGTAACCTCCAAGGGAAAGAAAGAAGAAGAAGAAGAAGAAGAAGAAGAAGAAGGAGGAGGAAAAGAAAAAAAAGAAGCTGGCGACGGTGACTACCCGAGCGTCTTTGTCAATCACAAAGACAAACGTGAGCTTGTGTCTTTACTGCGCAGGCTACTGCGACTTTTCCAAGTGGACGAACTTCGTGATAATGAGATAATACACGAACATGGAGAGGAGCCACAACACATGTTATTTCTCTATCTGATCCAGCTGATGGCCATAATTGTGAGCAGCTGCATGGAGGAGAAAAACCTCGCTGTCATTATGGCCGTTGCGTCCGCCATCTTCCTGGAGGCCAACTTCTGCGACCCCTTGTGCGCAGCAACTCTGCTGAAGCCCATGTTCATTCCCTACTATCAGCAAGGGGGTAAGAAAAATAGAAAAGGTGAGTGCGCAACAGCGTGTCAGGAGCCTGAGGCGAGGCTGAACTACTACAGACTCTTCACAGGGTACGAACTGGACAACACAGGATCTGATGTGTCCGTCGGAATGATGGACACGAATCTGAGCTGGACAGAACACAGTGTACTGCAACGTGTGCAGGGATGCAAGATCGTGGAGCGTGACAGTAAAAAACTGTGGTTCGTTGCTCCCCAGATGGGTGACAGGATGATGATGGTTAAGGACTGTGGTCTGAGAATGATGGGAGGAAAGACGGATGACAAAGCCCTGAAGATCTGCACATATCTGATGTCTGACAATGTCATGGCGTACATGCAATGCGCCGTATTTGGCACAATTGCCAACATGCTGCCCTGTCACGCAAACAGTGAGTTCAACGAGCCTGTGTTGACTACCATCGACCGTTCTATGTCTACATTCTCACAGTACGTAGTTCGTCACCAGAGCGCGAGCCTGATGAGAGACCTGATTGGAATGAAAGACTGCTGCCTGTACACCACTGGGGTGGGGTTTGCTGGACAGGATAGAGGCAGTTCTCTGTGCTTTGGTAAAGTTTTCACGGGACCTGATGACAAGAGACCTTCTCAAAGTCCAGCGCGACTGGGGGTCTTTGCGTCTGTGATGATTGGGATTGCAACCAACACCATGATGAACGCTATGTTGACCATTGCCCTGAACCAAAACTCCAAGTGCGGCAGCAGTGTACACAACATGCTGTCTACAGCGCACAAGTCCGTGGGGGTTAGCAAGATGGTGACTGACGTGAGCTTTTACAGTCGCTATAATCACAGGTTTAACACTGGTGAATTCACAGAGGTGGCCTGTGTCAAAGCCATGAGTGACCCTGGCTACAACGGCTTGGTACACACCGAAACTCTGAACAGCAATTCCAAGTATCAGCTAACTGTGTCACACGGAGCCTTGCCCATGTGCATGCTCACCCTGGCTATGTCCATGAGACAGGCTGTCATGATGGTCATGGGGTTCTGCTGCGCCGAATTGGCCCGTACCATCTACGCTCCGAAGGCGAACGATGTGACACTGTGTAAAAATCTAACCGCGCTAGCTATGGCTGCAAAGTTTAGGCATGGCAAGGATGGGGATGAGGAGAACACCAATGTGTTTGAAGCGTCTTATGGCAGGGTGCTGAAGCTGACGGGTCAGACCTTTGTCAACCCAGGTAGGGGTGTTGTCAATTACCACGAACTGAATTCCATGGAGTGGTTACAAGCGGACGACGACAGTCTCCCTGACTACATACGCAGTTCCCTGAATGTGATAGGAGACACGCAGAAAGAGGTCCGAAGGATCATGCAGGAGAAGAATGTCTCGTACAACAGGGTGTTGTTCATGAGCGACACGAGTGTGATGAAATTCACCTCCATGTTTGCCAACAAAGAGTACATGATGCACGCGCCCATGATGGTGACTTCGTGCATGAGGATCTTCTCCAACAACAGCAACAGCTATGGCAGCCTCAAGCTTTGTAGACAGGGTTGCTACTACCCTGTGAAGATCTTCAGCAACAGTTGCATAGACACAAAGCTGTATAGCTCCCATGGACTAAACCTCCATCTCACCGGTGAGAATAATAAGACCACGATCGACGATATGGTCGAGAGGATCAAGAGAGAGGTCTCGTGTGTTTTACCCAGGATAGACGTTAACCGCATCAAGATGATGGCACCTGAGCTGAACGAAAAGGATTTCCAGTCACTGGTGTCTGCTGTTAAGCGCAACAACATCGATGTGATTGACAGAGACGGGGCTGCTTCAGTTCTACTATCATCAACATCGGAAGGACAAAGTCCTGTGTCAGTTCACCAATTCATTGGTAAACGGTCAAGAGAGGAGAAGAAGAAGGAGAAGGAGGAAAATGAGAAGAAGGAGGAGGAGGAGGAGGAGGAGGTGGTGAAGGGAGAGGACGATGACTTTGATAAAAGTCCTGAGAATAAAAAGACCAAAAGTGGTCTGACAATGTTTGAACGTGATGTGACCTTTGGATTTGATGACTCTACTGATAGTGATCAAGAGTGCCCTGACAATGTTTGAACGTGATGTGACCTTTGGATTTGATGAGTCTTCTGATAAAGACCGATGAACCCTATTGCTGTTGTTTGTTTGTTCTCATATACATTCATTGTACTGCTTTGTGTATGAAATCACTGTGCTGCTTTGTGTATGAAATGACAATAAAAGTGAAACAGAATGTGGATTCTATTATCATAATCATTTATCATAATCATTTATCATAATCATTTAGTGGATTGTTTTTATCATAATCATTGTGTGGATTTTATTATCATACTCATTCCATAATCAATATTGTCTTTTATATTGCAAAAAGAGCCTTGACTCTACTGGGCTTGCTATTATTGGCATTATGCAACTGTGTTGTAAATGATGTAAATGATGGACGGACATGAGGAGTATACTGTGTTTCTCCAAAGATCTTTGCAAATAAATGGATTGCTGCTATAACTTCACTCGACTGTTAGGACTCTTCTTCTTAGATCACGGACCCGAGGGGAGTGTCGGTCCAGTGACACACTCCAACAAGAATCATGGTTGCACTTTCCTTTTTATTGTTGCAACTGCACAATCATGAAACAAAACAATACAAAACACAACCAAAGAAAGAAAATGACACCCAAGCACTAGCAGCTTTAGGAATATATGAAATGAAGCATGTTTAGGTGTAACAGTTCGACTATAATCATCATCTGCCTGTAAGCACATCCAAGTACGTGCAAGTCTTCTCTTACGGTGAAAACAAAGCGATTCTCCATGCTGCCGATTGTACTCCCCAAGTTATCGTTGTACAGTCTCGGCACCCTCATTTTACTCCGAGAATTGAGTCTTGTCAATTCTTCAGTGGCCGTACGGTAGTCTGACTCTCTGCAGTGAGTGAGCTCCAGCTCCCCATGTTGAACCCGTGAGCTGATCAGCGGATTTAGTATACCGCTGACTGAGATGAGTCTAGGAGAGTTGGAGTTGGCGTTGTCCTCGGGACAGGTGAGCTTGGTAAATTTGCAACGAGGGGGCTCCCCGTTCTGGTGTAACGTTCTAGTCACATTGGGTGTGTCGAATGAACACATGCCGTAAATGTTCATAAAGTCATAGGAGGTGGAACATGTACTCAGTTTTTCCACATAGGATCTGACCATACCCTTTATATCTGAAAGCGCTTTATTTCTCAATTCACAGTATAGTCGTTTGTACGCAACGTCAATGCTCCCACAGCGTTGCTCTCGTGACATGGGTTCGTCTAGGTTCTGTAGCCTGAGTCTCTTCTTTTCAAGTTGACCCTTGTTGCTGTCCTCCTCATTGTCGGTCCTCATTGTCGGCCGTCCTTTTGGTTTGTTCAATTCTTCCCAACAAGGTAGTTTCCCGTAACACACTTTAATGGCAGTCACAACAAAGAACAGTTCTGGGACACCTTTGTCTGACACTCCCAGATGCACTGGCTCACACGTGGACATAATAAGGTACGATTTGTTGCTCAACTACCTGATCAATGAGCTGGAAGAATGTACCGCACAGCCAAAGCTCTCCAGTGAAGCCTTAATAGAGTGTCTGGTAAAGCACCGAGAGCTAATCTCCGGTCCTAACGTTTGGTCCCCTAGAGCTCGAGCCTATGTGCACTTTGAAGAGCGTGCTCACGGAACGTTCGCGGTTCTCAAACCTAGTGGTCCTACTGTAGTTCGATTCCTGGGAAAGTTACTACCCGTGTACTGCAGGCTGTGTTTAATGTCAGATTGCCATGACAGCGCCAGAGCCGCGGCCCAGTCTTTGCTTGTGCGACTGACAGGATCAAGGGGGCTCAGGAGGAGTGTGGTTGCGGACTTTGAAATCAGAGCCTTGGAATACCTGATAGACAACCTGCTGGCAACGCCTCCCTCTGAATGGGGGGATGTGTGTCGATCATCTGACGTTTCGGCTGACACCAAGATCTCGGTTGAGCTGCTCTGGTCTCATTTGGTGCTAGTATACGCTGGCCATCGCAAGCTCCTGCTGTGTAATGTCGAACTCTTCTTCACCAAACCCCAAGACTCCCTAAACTTGTGTCCAGGCGAGCTTAGGACTGCGCTATTTGTACATGGCAAACATGACCCATTCTCTCAGCGCAAGGAACGGTGTCGACGACAACAACGGGTTTCGTATGCCAGACGATGTCCCGTTCTACCACTCAGCGCAGACCCTAGGGCTAGAAGGGGCGCCGGCAGACTCACTACTGCCATCACCCGACTTTACGAGTCTCGAGTGTCCCGTCTCTGCTGGCTGGCAGCCCTGTGGATCCTCGACGTTGAGTGCAACAGGGGCGCACTTCACTGGCTTTACAAGCCCGAACCGCACAGGCTATGATGACATGATGAACGCGATCACTCGAGCAGCCGGTCCACCGCCACCACACGTAGCCTCTCCCGATACAAAAGAAACACTCAGAGTGACAGGCAGCTGCATCGTGGCTCTGGAGAACAACGTACTCCTCCACGTACTACATGTAAACACTGTCGGCAATCAGAAGTTCAGTGCGATCGTTGTCTCCAAACGTCTCCGAAAGTACGCTCGGATGCAGTCCAACACTACAAAAACCGAGCTTTCGAGCAGACTGAGTTTCGTGTCAGACAAGAAGAGACTGCGCTCCCAACACGGCTATAAAAACACCCGCATCGAATTCTCATCCAACCCCAGTCGCAGCGCAAATTACACGGCCAACTCAAAGCTCCTACTACAGCCCTACTTCAGAGGGGTGTTTGAGACCATCGCCTTATCGCAAGGGACTTGCATGGTGTCAACTAAGCCCTTCACGGTTAGCAACGAGAACCTGACCAGCTACTTATACGGAGTGGCCAACCCACTGACCGTTGTGATCCTCATGAAGAACACAAAGAAACATTTCCTCACACCCTTCTTCTTCTCCTCCGTCAACGTCACCGGCGAGGAGAGTAGACACCAACTTTTCTCGTCGATGTCAATCAACTCTCAAAAGGTGAGAAACGTAGCCGAGGAGCTCCGGGAGGCGCTGGGCAAAGTGGCTAAACTCGTAGAGATGCACGTCCATCTCAACAGGCTGTGCTGCGAGCTGGCTCAGGAGCGACGCGGCATGTTGACGTCGCAGGAGAAGATATGTCTGGTATACCTCACAGAAACGTATTTCATACAAGTGACAGACCGCAGTAACCCAAAGTACTGGCCTGGGTATAGAGATGCCGTGAAATGCGCATTTGTGGAACGTTACCGTAGTAATGTGTCTTCGTTTCAGGATAAAGTTCTCATCAATTACCATCTCAAGAACCCAGAGTTTATTCACTTGGTACCATGGCTCCTCGAGAATCCAAGCACTCTCCACGATAAGATGATAGTTGCGCACGAGCTGTACCTTAGAGAGGAGGGCAAAGTAAACGCTAGAGTGGAACTGATTACCACGGTCAACAATCACGTTGACCAAAACCACAACTGCTGCCCGCCTCAAGGATTTCCCAGCCTCAACGACATTGATTTCAGAGACCTTGGATACAGCCAGCAGACGCTTCGACTCGCTTTGGGTAGATCTTGCGCTTCCGCAACAGCCAGCCTCGACGGTGGCAAACCCACTGAATTGCTCAAGACACGGAAGTCTCACGCAGGACATACTAAGAGAGTTGCAGGCTAACCATTGGTGACACGGCAGTGTCAAGTGACAGCTCGACCATCAGCTGTAGGGTAGCAAGCACTCATGGCGGAGGCGGAGGCGGAGGCGGAGGCGGAGGTGGCGGCGGCGGTGGCGACCGTGTCTAGTGCGTCTATTGTAAAGGTCTGGGATATCGTAAACAGACACTTTGAATCATTACTTGTGACAGCAGAACGGTCTGCTACCAAGAGCAGGGCTGAGATCAACATACAATCTCAGACCAAGGAGTTGCGAGACATAATGGCAGTGTGCAGTAGGCGAATGCAGAATGTAGAAGCTTACATATCGGAATTGCAGAAACACGAAACTGGTGCTCACCACAATAACAACAATCGTGAGTCTGTACACGCGCCATACTCGGACCTGGTAGGAGATTGGCATTTTCTGTACATAGACGAGAACACTGTTTTCGGTTACATGAAGCTGGTTCCACAGACTATATCGGTTGTTGATTGTGGGAAAGGATCGACCGTCAAGAGAGCTGAATTCACCCTCCCACCAGGGTTGTTGAGAGACGCAAACGAAGTCTTGGACGAAGATGTTGGTGATGATGAATATCTTCTCACTCAACTGAACCGCAACTATGCACTGTGTCCCTGTTGTCATATATCTTTCAAGTTGTGTGAGTTTTGGAAGCATGCGTTGTTTGAGATTGCAGAAAAGGGTAACAGAGTACCAGCCTGGCAATCTTTGGATCTCTCAAATGCAACTAGGTGGATAGTGGAAGAGAGTACAGGTTGGAAGGACCCTATTTACAGACCTCGAGGTTTAGAGAGTACATGCGAGATTGGGCAAAGTCTTGCTGAGTTAAACCTGAAACACTTCCTTTCAGACCACGAGTTCTCTAGCACTCTAGACAGAACATTTGAGTTTCTAGCCGTAAACCTGGGAAAGTAAAGATCATGTTCGCTTACTCGTACCAACCTCGCACGTTACCATTTTCCTCTCCTGTATCTCCTCCTCCTCCTCATAATCATCAACATCCCGGTCAAGAATCTGATAGGATTCTGGAAACTGTACAAGAAGACGTGGTGACACTCGACTACTTAATTGGAGTAGCGTCACTAGGTCAGGATTACGCTTTTGTGCAATACAGACCCACGGAGAAACACAAAAAGTGCGCAGGAGTAAAGACAGATCCAGTTCAACAGATCAACATGTTTGTTCAAGCACTGCGTGACAAGTGCGTACCAATAGAGACAGCCCTGTACACGCAGATGGCATCAAACAAAAGGTCGTTCTGGATAAGAGTTTCACTGGCAGACCTGACAGAGCTAAGCTTGGAACCCCTCTGGATGGTCAATGGGAGAGCCGAGCTTTACTCGAAACACAAGTTGGTTACGATTACAATAGATAACCAGTCTCTCCAGTCATGCCTTCTGGATCCTGAGTCTCAGCTGCTCTTATCTCAGCCCAACAGAAACTGTACAGAGGAATTTCTCAGATTAGCAAAGTACGGTCTAACTGGTCAGGGTGGTGGTGGTGGTGATGATGATGAGGCCAATGATGATGGGGACAATGATGAATATGATGATGGGGACAATGACGATGAAGATGATGGCGATGAGGATATTGATAATCATAATGGGGATGTTTCAAACAGGCAAGCTGAACACCATCAGGAGTGCAAGGTTCGGGTTAAGCGTACGATGTGTAACATGGTGAAGGAGGAGGACGATATCTCTGTGGCACCTAAGGAAAAGAAACCTCTGACACCTCGGGCTTCTCGTTTTAGTACCGTGTCCAGCACACAACAAAGGGTTCGAGAAGGAAAAGAGGGAGACACAAATGGTGTACATGCAAACTTTAATCGGGGAATGCAAACCAGGACGAAATCAAGACATCAACACATCAACAAAAGAATGAACATCACATACAACAGATGTCGTCGTCATCGCAGTCTCTCTAACTCAAATCCCATACTCCTGCACCACAAAGATCGAGACGGATCATCTAAATCCATTTCTCCGGTCTCAGGACACCTACAGCCCGTCCTTGCTCAGGAGGTCATGTCCCACGATGAACCATCTGCTGCTGCTGCTGCTGCTGCTGCTGGTGATGCTGCTGCTGGAGGCGGTGGCGGTGCTGTTTCTACTTTCTCTCTTGATCACCATCAAACTACGTGCAGCCCTAATGATTCAATTGACCATGGAGGTGTCTATGCAGCACGGCAGTGGTTCAACGATAGTCGCGGTTCAGCGTGTGCCGCAAGTCCTTCCGTTGGGATCCTGCCGACTGTACACCAGAGATCCCCTTTGCAATTTCGACCCCTTGTTGAAGCTCAACAGGATCCACCTCTTGTGCGACATGAGGTCGACAGTCAAAGGCGAGGTTGCTCGTTGATGTAGCCGAGGGCGACGCCATCTCCGTACCACCGTTGTCTTTCTCATCTCCACATTTTACATCCGAGGGCCTGAGACCCAGCTTGTTGGCCAATAGTAACCCGTATGCCGTCGGGTGCAGAGAGTCCCGCGTGAGCATAATGTCATTGACCGTGAGTGAAGAGTCAGGCTTTCTCCCGGACAGGCTGTCTGCGAATATTACTCCCGATGTGTTCAACAGTGTCACCAGCATGCAGTGGAAGACGTGCACAGGTGACCCAGACTCCAGCTCTCTCACCGTATCCCTGTTGTTGTTGTACTGTATTGTATTGTGTCTCCTGTTGAACTGGCTGAACCCGGACAGAGCGCTCCTCCAGAAATTAGTCCACATGCTTAGGGTCTCCTCTAAGTGGGCAACGGTGACAGAAGACGGATAATTGCACACAAGTTTTACATCGGAACCAAGCTCTGTTACGTGTTTGGTATCGCCGCCACCAACACCACCCTCGCCGATTACATCTTCCAGCTGCCTCACAACACTCTCCGCCATCTGGAGTAAAGCGTGATCCTTACAATCACACCTGAGACGTTCCAAGGCCAGACGAGGGTGTCTAGTAACCTCCCCAAGAAATTGCCTGACAAGCAGGACCTCTTTGCCTTCGGAGATCATCGAAGACATCATTTTACTCAGGCTGTGCGAGACACTCGCTGACTTGTGTTCAGAGACTGTAGTCCCCACCCCGGATCTCAGAAACATATCCGGTAGTTCAACTGCGCTCATACCAAACATATCGTGCTGCTGATCGCTGGCCAGAAAGCGAGACAGGTTGTCCAGCAGCGGTTTACCGTGCGCGTTGCCTGAAACCGAAAGCCCTGCACGCTGTTGCTCTCCGCGGGATGCAAGCATCACGTCTGCCAGGTGTGTCAAAGATGACCGGTCTGCGCCTGTGCTAGTGTACACGTGTCTGGTGGAGGCCATGGTCAGCCCTTGTAGGATTTTGTGAAAGAGCGTAGCCCAACTCTTGACCGTCAGGTGAGCTCTCTTGGCCAACGACGATAGACCTGGGGGACCTTGCGACCAGCAACTATCCCACGTGGAGATGTGCCTATAGAGCACCCCGTCTACAGTGGTGGTTACAAGGTCCGTTTCCTTATCGTAGAAGGCCAAACAGCTCGAAGCCCTGCACTCGGGTATGAGTGGACATCGACCGTGTTCAAAGTTCTTCATCATACCCCACAGGCTTACGGTTGCCATCTTTAGCTCTGTTTCTCTGATCGGGTCTCGCTTGAGCGTGAACATGTCCCGCTTGACCCAGTCTCGGATGATCTTGCACACCACGGAGACCTGCGTCTTGGGCACCGAATTACTCATCAACAGTTTTAGAGTGTCCGCAAGTTGATCGAGCGACACGTCCAACACCGACGACAGAGCCTGTTCGTGAGCCTCTCGTTCCTGCACGGCCTCAGCCGCTGCCTCTGGGGGGCTGATGCCATCCGGCACTGTCCTGAAGCAAGGCTCGCACTGTGTGCGTCTACCTCTGCCCAGGTGACCAGACTTACACCGTCTGTCGCACCTCTCACTTCTCCTCCGTTTACGACCGCTGAACCTGTCACAATCATGACCTGAGGGCCTACCACTGTGCGCATCTTTGTGAACGGCCGGGTGGGACGCGACTAGGTTGGCAACGGTAGCCTTCCCTGACAACCCAAGGCCTAGAGATCTGAGTTTCTTCCAAGGCAAGAACATACAAGGCACGAAACCTGCCAACACTGTCCATCTGATCATGTTCCTCAGGGTGGTCTTGATGTGTTCGCATACGTGAGTGGAGGAGGAGTAGTAGTTGATGAGGTATCGCACCAAGCACGTGGCGCTCTCACTGTTGCTCCCCAATACATTGTAAAGCAGCAGCTCCAAAGAGAGCGCTGGACTGAATGTGTTGACAATCTCCTCTATCGCTACGGCCAGTTGTGGATCGTCACTTACGTACACCCAGGATTCCACGTCTCGATGGATTGGGACGAGTCCGTAATGTTCATCGTATTTGACATCAGCGGAGCGAGAATGATCTCGTTCAGGTTGACCAAACTCTGATTTCCTGAACCGATCTAGTGCCTGGGAATTTCCCCTGTCTTCTAAAGCAGCCTCAGCGAGTTCCTTTTCGTGACGGACTATCTGCTCTCTATTTGTAGCTGCCATCGTCGTCCACCCCTCCCTTTGTGGCCGGGTCTCGTAATACTTACAACAATTACAGTCTGAGACGGGTCAGCTTGCCTTAGCCGTGCTGAGCCGAGTATCCAAGATGTTCTGGATGTTATTCAGAGCTTTATGTTGTCTCTGCAGTAACAGGCAGACACAGACAAGTCAAGGGAACGGTTACTACTACTACCTCCAGGACGATAGTGACGATGATGACGACGATGACGATGACGACAGCGATGAGGAAGAAAGAGAAGAAACCGATGCAAATACACGGGCACGTGTAGTCAAACTTTCCAAGCTCAAACGCAACGCGATCGATGTGGCAACAGACGTGATTGTCGCGGAAAGCATGCTGAGACAACACGGAAACGATTCAAGTTTACTAATGTACCATGACAGGTGCTCGCAAGAAATGTATCGAGCGCTTAATAAGCTCCCCGTTACATCACATGGAGTGCAAGTGAAGGAACCTTATAGCCTGCATCGCAAAAACAGACTGCGTCACACCATAGACATTGTCTAAATCGTAGACGGTTTAAAATATTTGTCCATGTATGTTCATCTGTAGACTTGTTGCCAGCCCAGGTTGCTTGTAAAAACACACAGGATTACCTACATCATCATCATCATCATCATCATCATGAGTGTTGTAACCATGGACCCGAGCAGCTACACCCTGAAACCGCTGGAAACGGTCAAGCGATTGGTGAAAGCACCCAATTTCCTAGCTGAACCAAACGGTGCCTTCGCCGAGTACATCGTCGATAAGATCATCAGAGCCTCGGCCACCAACACTTCAATCTCAGCCGACGCTACAGTTGTGATAGCGCAGGCTCACATGGGAGTTGCCTTGTTCAGACAACAGAAACACACGAGTCGTCTGCTTGCCGGCTTTGTGTACAAAATGTTGGTCCCAGATGAGGCTGTGCCCACGGGCTTGAAATTCTGCAAAACGTACAGGATCACAGATCAACGCGAGGCTCAACAGGGTACCTACGACACAGTCGGCAACGGAGTGCAGACCAGGGAGTACAGGCAAGTCTTCCAGCACACGTCTCGAGTGGTCACGATGCAATTTGGAAGCTTGCTGAGCGTCACGGTGCCCTCAGTGGCCATGGATCTGATCAGAAGAGAGTTGGACAGAGTCGGCACTTCTTGGGAGCTGACGAGGACTATCGAGGTGCTCAGATATTGTGCCGCTCAGCCCACCCTGACAGACAGGGTGGCGCAAAGGACCAAGACGGCCACTCGCGCTGAGAAATTGGACGCTATATTGGTGATCGCCGAGCTCATGTGCGGTATGATCAACATACAACCCGACTCTTTAGCCTGTGCCCTGGAAAATGCTCGTAGGGTACTTGGGAGCGATAAGCCTGAAGTCATGATCGTAGGGGACACTCTGTTTCGCGTCATCTCCCAGAGAAGCGCCAACGGGGTGATATGGTCTCAGATCGTCAGCGAGGACACGACGATTAGTCCAGAGTTCTCCGTGTACACCATGGCCAACGAGAACAGCAGAGTTGGAGGAGGAGGTTACGAATTCACCATGCAGCAGGTTACCCAGCACGCTCTGGGTGACAAGGACCTACCTTTCACCAACGAATCCTCATTCCAGGACAGCTCGATCGATATGAAAGTGAACTACATTCGACTCGGAGGAGGCCCTAGCGATAGGATTCCCATCGTTCCCGTGGACAGGGTGCAGATGGAGCACGGTGACGGCAGAGACACGTCCACAGAACACAAGGCGTTCTGTAACTCAGAAGGTTTCAAGTGGGAGTACTTTACGCTCGGCTGCACGGCACCCGCTCTGAGTCAGATCAACCCCTCTCACGTGCTTTCCACGACAGACGCCGACGAAGTCAACTACAAGCAGCTCGCGCAGCGTTCGCCGTGCGCTTCGTACCTCCACCAGTACGACGGCTCTGTCGCGTGCGTCAGTCTTCGTAACGTGCATCCCGTCGGCAACCCGATAGAGCTCTTCACCGAGGAGCGTCGGGCGAGACTGCAATTCGATGTGAACGCATTGACGAGAACGAATCAAAACGGCATTCCCGTGCACCAACTGTCCCGTCTCGCGCGCAGCAGAGACTGGTACAGTAAGATAAAGAACCCTGCCTCGGTGCTCGAGTTTGACACCCGCAACATGGTGGTACCTTGCCCACCGCGCAACGGCACCGGATCCATCGCGCCAGAGCGCTGGTCCGTCAGGCCCCGTGTGACCCTTTTCAATTCCTCGTCCATGAACAACATCGACAACGAAATCGCTCAGATTGGCAGCGAGCTACTCACTCACTTTGGCGATACACAGCACGCAAAACGGGTGAAGGACAACTTGCCGTTCCTTGAGGACGCGCTTCACTACAACCAGGGTATAGACTCGATGCTTGCACTGAGAGGTTGTGTCTTGCAGGGAGAGAAGTACGGTCAGCTGGTCGACAACTCAACCTGGACACAAGGAAGATTGTATTGGTCTTGGCTGGCCGACCCCATTTGCGCCGTTTACATACGGCGCGTTCTCACGGAGAAAGAGATGGCAGGCACCATTGTCGCGCAGGAACGTACCGTATTGGTACAAGTGGAGGGATTGATGAACGGTCTGATTGGACTGTTGAAGGGTATAGTCGGGAATAGAAACAACTCTGTGATAGCCTCCATGCCATCGTGTTTTAACGTCACGTCAAGCGACAGCTCTGCGATTACGGACTACGGCTACCCACGAACCTTCACCTTGGACGAGGTAGACTATTGCAATCTCATGTACTGGATCATCCTCCCAGCCCTAGGAGCTCGAGTGTACCGCAATGAAAAGTCTGTACCTAACGCCACTACCCGCACCATCATCCAATACAGAGAACAAGACCCAAATCTAACCAACGAGTTGAAACTGACCAATGGCAAGATTCTCACCGTGGCTCGTTTGAACGGCACCTGTTACTTCTCCAAGGTTGCGCAGCAGCAAGCGGTCGACGTCAGCGAACACTTTGAACCTACAGCACTGAAACACGAGTACTGCACCGACACGGGATTTGACGAGACGTCCGTCGTCACCTACATGTGGGCGATCAGACTGCAGAACCTTGCGGGCATCAGCAACAACCTAGCCAAAGTGTTACTGGGGATTCATTACAGCACCCTGTTGACACACAGCGTCATACAAAATCACTACGACACGAAATACTACTCGGGCATGTCCTACCTACTGTTCAGGGGTGTACGTTTCACGGGATGCGGCGTCGCCCTCATGCAGCAAAAGTCCGCTCTGTACACGCTAGGCACTGAGATTGTCTGCAAACCCACGGCCCACAACACCCATCAGGTGCACACGGTCAACCAATACTGCGAGTCCACTGTGATACCAGAGACGCTAGAATCACCCGGGGTGTACATCCCCAATCTGTACATGAAAGACGTACGAGGAGGAGACGTGCACATCAACACCGGCAGTCCCTTTGACATGGTGGTAGCGGACACCTTCAACGGGTTCTGTCCCGAGTCCGAGAGCGCGAGCGGGTACCGTAGACCGTACATCTTCACGACCGGTCGCTCCGAAAGACTCAACGGGGTCGTCGCAGTGGACCCTATGATGCGAGCTGAAGCGTACACCTGTATGCCAACTCTGCTACATCCCTTCAGTTCGGTGCTCAGGGGTAATAAGCACACCGGCGGCAGACATCGTCTCAAGGAGCACAGTAATCATAAGCTGTTCTGTAACACCCTTCACATGGTCGAATTTGAGAAGGGTGTACTCGATCCCATCGGAGACCCGTTCAAAGATACTGTGGAGAGAGTCAACGGAGACAAGCGCGCCACCGACATAATGCAGCCGACGCTGGGGGTGGCCTTCAGCGGTACTTACAGTATAGGGTTGACATCCGACAAGAAACTCATGTGTGCCGGCGACGTGACCCGCGAAACGTTGGTCGACAGGCTAGCACCCAGAATCAGCGGAACTGGGATATTCGCCTGCAATCCAATCCAGACTACCTCGCATATAATCAATCCTATTTTCAACAGGATATTCGAAAGCACGCGGTACTCTCGAATCCTCCAGTGTTAAGATGTACACCCTTATTAGACGGGGGAAAGCTTTACTGGCAATGGCCAGAGAGTTTCCTTGAACACAGAAGACCCCTCCTCCCCCCTCACTCCACTCCACTCCAAAAATGTGCAGCAGTGGCTTCGCGTGTAGCATAGCCCGGGGATTGTGTGCCTTGACAGACTTTGTACTTTCCTGCGGGGTAAACTTTTTCACCTCCCTGTACATGCACCCGCTGGAACAAGAGAAAAACCTAACCCTGATAAGGAAGAAAGAGGAGGCCGAGGTGGACATTGCAATAAACACTGTCTCGAGATCCATAGCAAGCCTAGACGCAAACATAGTTCTTCTCAAGGAGTCCCTGAACACAACCTCAAGGGAAAACGCCGAATATCTCAAGTTCAAGAACGAACTGACCTCCACCGAAATGCAAAGAGCCGACCTGCGGTACCTACTGGGAGCGCTTCGAGGAAGACTCGATGTGCAGAAGTTGATAGGGGCCGTAAAGACTCTGTGTGACAACGTGGGACTGCAACTAAACGCGTCTGCTTATATCAACAGGCAGGTGTTAACTCTGGCTGTGCAACGAGACCTGGATGACATGAGACAACCTGTCAGCAAAGTGAGCGTTCACGACGCCTATCGAGAATACGATAGAAAACCAACCACGAACATTGTATAACAAATGTATTACCACACTTTAGTCTGCTGTCTTAGCCGAAGATGGCCCCCAAATGCATCATGTACAGAATAACAAAATAAAGGTTGAGATTTTTCCAGACGTATCTATCTGTGTTGTGTTTTCTTTGTTGTACACCACAACAAAAGGAACATGAAATAAAGTGATATGTGTTTGGACGGGTCAGTGACAACTACAGGCGTATGAAATGTAATATTTGGACCTCATTCAGGGTCAGTGTCAACTACGGCTATATATGAAATAAAACTCGAGAGGACTAAGCCCGCCGCTGTACACACTTTGACAAGTCAGTGACTATGTCTTCCCATATATATTCTTATCACCCTACATCCATGTTAACCTCTGAATATGTTCACTTTGTTATGTATCATATAAGAGACAGACAGTGGAAGGCGAAGGTTTTATCAGAGTCTTTTATTGTGCATGTCATCAATGGAATACATGTAGAAGAAATCAACAGTCTAGAGTGTAACAAATATGTCAAAGTGGCATCATTGTAATCCTTTATTCGTAATTGTAAAGAATGGTCAGCCACTCAGCCAAAGCGTGTACGTGTTCAGTCCGGTGGCCGAGTCGGTTTTGTGCAATCCCAGTCGGTGTCTTGTAGATGGTTTTCAGGTATGTGAGCGTGTCAGGCTCCACGTGTTCCGTGAGTACTCGTGTGAGGTCAGTGGCAGTCTCGATGTGTTTAGAGGTACTGCATGGTAGACGCAAAGTCCATATGAACCTATTTCAGAGTTTCTCTGTCAATGTCCTCGATTCCATTCACCACATTCTCCATCACAGTGGCTGCATTTACATCGGCAGCTTTGCTGCATCCAGGAGGGAAAAAAAGTCAGTTTTTCAAAGTGATTTCTTCCACCAAGTCATCACGCTTGATATCTTTCATCAGGGTTATCATCACATCTCGTGCGTCATCTACTAAGCGCCGCGAGATGGCGTCTGCTAGCTGGGTTATATCAACCATATCATCCAATGCACTGTGACTTATGGGTACTTGCCAGTGGAGTTGTATTAGACCCAAGTGAAACTTGACCATCTCCACTTCCTCACTGGTAAGCTTCTCCAGGACGGCAATTATTTCCTCAGGTGACATACCATCATATGGTGAGGAGAATGTGCGTCCATATAGGTGTTCCTCCCAGATTCTCATGAACACATTGCTGGTACCATTGCCCTTCCCCAGAGCATTATCGATTAAGAACTTGGTCCTTTCACACACATCCTCCATAGAGTTGACATGCTCCTTCTCTTGGAGTGTTAGCCTCCCGTACATACAGAGAATTCCTGTAACAGTCTGTACTCTACGCATGTAACCAAATGAATCTCTTATGTAGTCGAGTCGTTTTCCTCGGAGGATGTTCATGGTATCAGGTGGTTGGTTGGTTGGTTGGTCTGCGGCAATGGTCGATGTATCTTTGCACGTGCTTCAGACTGGTGAGGTTAAGGTTAACGTTGCCTTTTTATACATTACCACGGTAGGATTTTTCAGTTGTGGTTGTATATCTCCGAACTAGCTTCACCACACTTCAGTCGGCTGTCTTAGCCGAAGATGGTCAACTAACGTATCATGTACAGAATGACAAACTAAAGGTTGATAAGTTTTGGTTAGACTCTTTTATTCAACATATCATCAATGCCGCGTTTACGTCGGTAGCTTCGCTGCATCCAGAAAAAAAAAAAGAGTCAGTTTTTGGCTGACTATAGGCGCTGGCGGCAGTCAGTATTTCAAAGTGATTTCTTCCACCAAGTCATCGCGCTTGATATCTTTCATCAGGGTTATCATCACATCTCGTGCGTCATCTGCTAAGCGCCGCGAGATGGTGTCTGCTAGCTGGGTTATATCAACCGTACGACACAATTCACTGTCACTTATGGGTCTTCGCCAGTGGAGTTCTATGCGACCCAAGTGAAACTTGAACATCTTCATCTCCTCACTGGTGAGATTCTCCAAGATGGCAAATATTTCCTTAGGCGACATACCATCATACGGGGAGGAGTATGTACGTCCATATAGGAAGTTCTCCCAGGTTCTCATGAACACATTGCTGGTACCGTCTCCCTTCCCCAGAGCATTATCGATTAAGAACTTGGTCTTGTCACGAGCATCCTCCATAGAGTGGATATTCTCCATGTCTTCGAATGTTATCCTCCCATAGGCATAGAGAACTCCTGTAACGGCGTGCACTTTATCCATGTTACCAAATGAATCTTTTATGTAGTCGAGTCGTTTTACTCGGAGGACGTTCATGGTATCAGGTGGTTGGTGTGCGGCAATGGTCGATATGTCTTTGCCTCTGGTTCAGACTGGTGAAGTTACGACTATTGTTGCCATTTGTCTACATTGCTGAGGTAGGATGTTTCAGCGGTGGTTAGATATCTCTGAACTCGCCTCCACCAGTCCATAGGGGACGGTAAAGACTCTGTGTGACAACGCGTGACTGCAACCAAATGCGCCCGCTTATAGGACAGAAAACCAAACGCAAACGTATAGTAAAGGTAGCACCACACTCTAGACTGAGGTTGAGCTTTTCCTCTTGGGTTACCTTGAGACACAATTTACGTAGACACCACACGCTATACTTTATGCACGGGAATAATTTATTGGGGTTCATAAACATCATACATCAACATCAACATCAACATCATCATTTGAAAAACATCCAACATGTGACACAGCCAGGACGGCAAAGTTGGGGATGCTTGGCCAGAGAAACAAGTGTGAATGTCTGATGACGATGATGAGACATGTGTGCGCTTCTTTGTTCACCGTAGTCCCAGCTATTCGGGAATCTTCTCATGCGTCTTCAGACTGCCAGTGTGGCTCTATATGTTCACTGATAGGACCGAAAACCAATGGGTGGTTTGCAATGTATCCCGTACGTACAATTACGTTCCAGAACGTCTCCAAATTGATCAGCGGGGACCAACCCGTGTGTAGATTTGAGGTGAGTGTAGCGACCCTCAAGTACTTCTGAGTTGAAACGACCGTCATCTTTTAACGATTCCCTTACTGTCTTTGTGGGGTCCACCACCATCAACAAGAGATTAAATTCCCGGCTCCTACGGACATTGAGCACACGAACCCCTTTATCGCCCGAGTATAGATCTATGCGGATAGTGAAGACTTCATTTCGAGGCCTTATGGTTCTTATGGGATAGTTTGGTTGGGGAGTACACGTAAAAGCCACAATCATATGAACTCCATCCGATGGCATCATATCAGACATAAGGTTACAGGGAAGGTTGTTGGGCAGCCATGTGTGATCGGGGGATCTCAGAATCTGAATGTTGCCCACAGCCCTCTTGTCCAACAGGCCAAAGAAAGGACAGTTCTCCAGTACGTTCATGATCGTGCCCATGTCATTGCGGCGACATTGTATGGTGGACCTCACACCTTTTACAGTGTACCCGAGAGCAGGATGTATCTGTTAGGGAGAGGAAGAACAGATTTATAAAGATAATAGATGAAGACAACCTGGCATATGTGACGGATAAACCTGTAGTGCAACCTACATGTTCAGCAAAGGGTCCCGATTGTGATTCTGGGGATGAGCCTGAGCTTTGGCTTTTGGTACATTCAATGGTAGAGACAGACATGCTTGGTAATTATGTCAGGGATAATATGGCACATTTCATGCGTTTACAGGGCCTTTTTCCTTTGCTCAGAAACCACCTTCTGACCAACCAGGTACACAAGCCAGCACACAGCGTATGTGTATTTGGTGAGGATTTTTGTGTTGCATTTTCGCGCACCCTCCTCCTTTTTGGGGCAGCAGATGTCGCTATGTCATGGCATCCGGTTAACCCTTGCGTTGCCCTTCGGGTCAGGGTGGCCCTCCCCCTTAATGATTACCGCGTGTGTCCGGTAGAGGCCGCTATTACCCCCTCTGCCTTTTTGTCACGCATGACCGTTGAGAGTCGATGAGTGGTAGCGCATGAATAAAACACATCTGTCACACTGCCTCTGATCTCCAGGGACCCTCCAATGCCCCCCCCCCGTAATAATGACCGCGCGTCTCCCAAACGACTGTCAACGACCGTTGGTTGCCCTTCGGGTCAGGGTGACCCACCCCCCCCCCCCCCTTAATAATTACCACGTGGTGTGTCCGGCAGAGGCGGCCATTACCCCCACCCCCCCTCTGCCTTTTGTCACCCCCCTTCGGGTCGGGGTGACCCACCCCCCCCCTTAATAATTACCACGTGGTGTGTCTGGCAGAGGCGGCCATTACCCCCACCCCCCCTCTGCCTTTTGTCACCCCCCTTCGGGTCGGGGTGACCCACCCCCCCTTAATAATTACCACGTGGTGTGTCTGGCAGAGGCGGCCATTACCCCCACCCCCCCTCTGCCTTTTGTCACCCTTTTGACACCCAACGTCCCCGGTAAACCGAATGACATGACACACAGCGACATCTGGTGGCCGAGAAAGTAGAAGGGTGCTTGAAAACGCAACAGAAAAGTTCTCAGCCAATACACACAGGCTGCACACGGCCTTGTGGACCTGCACACGGCCTTGTGGACCTGGACAGGTTCGGATGTGGATTTTAAAAAGACCCCCCCCCCCCCCCCCACCCCTTTTTATCCCGTCTACATTTTTTTGACCATTTTCCAGTGAGACTCAAACTTTGCCATCACCCAAATTCTCCCCCCTTCCTCTGATCTCCAGGCACCCGACCTCCCCGGTTAAATTATCTCCAGATGCCAAAGTTTCCCCTGTGTTTGAAGAAGAAGAAGAAGAACACTGAAGAATAAAATACGAGGCCAAAGAGTTTTGCTTTTATTCAGTTCAGCAAAGCACATCACATCACATCACATCACATCACATCACATAATACTTGAGACACGAGAGGCTTCTTAGGGTGACCCGAGAGGCTTCTTAGAGCTGGGAGCTGTAGTGTGAGACCCAAAGTTTGCCATCACCCAAATTCCCCCCCCCGCCCCCCCCCCCCCATCATCTGATCTCCAGGCACCCAACCTCCCCAGTTCAATTCCTCTCCAGATACCAAAGTTTCCCCTGTGTTTGAAGAAGAAGAAGAAGAACACTGAAGAATAAAATACGAGGCCAAAAGTGGTAGAGTTTTTTTGTTTTTATTCAGTTCAGCAAAGCACATCACATCACATCACATTACACAATACTTGAGACACGAGTGGCTTCTCAGCATGGCCCGAGTGGCTTTCTTAGGGCGACCCGAGAGGCTTCTTAGGGCGACCCGAGAGGCTTCTTAGAGCTGGGAGCTGTAGTAAAAAAAAAATAAAAAAAAAATAAAAAAAATAAATAAAATACGGAGATGACTTGTTTTACGATCAAGGATCGAGGGTAACAATTACACATCACAAACACAGGTTGTTACTCTGAGTCTTACCTCCTCAGTCTTCTGTATTCATGTCATTGTCATGCCCGTCGCTTTCCATTTTGAAGCGTTGGATACGTTTTCTAAGCAATGCAGAGGGTCCGATCTTTCCGCACAACTTGTTCAGCAAGGGTCTGTTGCTTTCCTCTGTCAGACTCAGGAACGTTTGTGTGTCAATCTCTTCAGATGTAAAGTTTGGGATATGACGCTCAAAACCCCACTCTCTCAACTTGGTCTCGACAAACTTGTCCATTATAACAGACGAAAACACGTCCAAGAGTAGAATTAAGCTCTCTGAATGAGAGACAGAATGCTGAGACTGAGATATCTCTGTCTGCTGAGACTGATTTTATACTGTCCAAATGACGCAACCAGTCAAGTTTCTTCAGTTCAACAATATAGTTTTATTTCATTTGTAACACACATCGACATCATGACATGTAGATTAGTACAGTGAGATTTTATTCATTTCTTTTTTTTTTTTTACTTGACAAACACTAGCACATCTTTCATAGACATCCCTAGAAGGTCAAAGGCGTGCATGTTAAAGGAGGCCACCACCAACGAGATGAACTCACGGTTGGCTCGAGGGACGGTAGTGTCGCTGCACAGTTTGTGCAGTATCCGAGTCATAGCGAGGGTATTGCATTCGTTTAACCCGAACTCGGCATATTCCTCTGGAAGCAGCTGACCGTGTGTCTTCAGTACATCCAGGGCGCACTTGACGTTCACGATCTTGTTCCTGTAAAGCGGCGTCGTCGTCACGGTCTTGAGAAGCGCCACCTTGTCGCCGAGCGCAGAACGCACCTTCTCTGTCAATTCCACAAGGGGAGGATCTCTCCTGACTGAAAGAGACCGTACGTACAAACAAACAAACAAACAAACGTGCAGAAATATTATTTTAGACTTTAGTCAAACGGCGTGTGGCTGATCGTATTCCATCCAGGCCCCGATTAATGAGCTCAGTAGCAGCACACAACACAACACTCACCAAACTTCCCCCGGGGTCCGCGTTCCAGCAGCTCTGCGTACAAGTGCTCGTCCACCTGAAATAAGACCCGTAGGAATTTCATTGCGCTTTCCTCGCTCTCGAGGTAGCGATCGATGACTTTGTGCATCAACTCGACCGGATTCATCTTACTTTGATAGTAAGACCAGAGGAGAGGGACGTGCGAATCTTCTGGAAGTAAGCGATCCAGATAACCTCCGATACACCGGTGTCTCTCTGCTACGTCGTGCTTGTACGCCTCCAACATCTGGACGCGCGAAGTCCACTCGATCGAGCCCGGGCTGCGGGCTTTGTCCGCTTCCACCTTCAGCATTTCTTCCAACACTTTATCCACCACCGTGTACACGGGGACAGGGCACGCCATGGTCATGGGCTTTGGTGCAGTACGCAGACTCTGTACACAGAAGAAGAAGAAGAAGAAGAAGAAGAAGAAGAAGAAGAAGAAGGGTTGTGAATAAACGGAGCTGTTCTGCTGTCTATTTACACATACAGTATATATATATATATATACACACACACACATTTGCTGGGGGTGGCCAAGCAACCTAACCCAACCCAACCCAACCCAACGGAAGACTTGACAGACACTCTGTACAGTCCAGTATCACCGGTTAGAGGAACGGTCGGCAGTCGGACACTCTAAACGGTATATCCCCTATTGGATCGATGGTCTTACACAACCAGTACTCTTTTGTCCAACTGATGCCATGTTATCCGATCGGTACTGTTCTGTTCGACTGACGCGATTGCATCCGGCTAGTACTGTTGTGTCCAACCGTAACGTTGTTATCCAACCAGTACTGTCGAGTCCAACTGAGGAGACATTATCCAATCGGTACTGTTCTGTTCCACTAACGCGATGTCACCCGCCCGCGACTGCGGGTTTCACGGCTAAACAGGTGTTGGACGAGATTTCCTCAAACGCCGGGCGACGCTACTCTGATTCTGAAGAGGACGTGTCGGAAGAATCGGATGCGGGGGAGGAAGGCGAGGAAGACGGTCGTCGCGCGGGAGAAGAGGCTGAGGCTGCGGCTGAAGAAGAAGGAGAAGAAGAAGAAGACGAAGAAGAAGAAGAAGAAGAACAAGAACAAGAACAAGAACAAGGAGAAATATACATGTCCAAGAACAACACTATCAAATGGTCCTCAGTGGCATTTTACAAACATCGCAGGGTAATAGCGCAGCACGATGCCGATGTCGATGCCGATGTCGATGCCGATGCCGATGCCGATGATGTCGACGATGTCAGATATATGAGGAGGGGAAGAAGGGAAACAACAACAACAGCAGCAGCAGCAGCAGAAGAAGCAAACTCACCGGCACCGGGACCCACCGCGTACGCCGTTGCCAATGCCCACGACATCGTGTCAACGTTTCAAATGTTTCTCACACCGGCGATAGACAAAATTGTGCTAGATATGACAAATCTGGAGGGTTTTCGAAAGTACGGAGACGGCTGGAAAGACATGCGTCGAATCGACTTGCACGCCTACATAGGGCTGCTGATCCTAGCAGGCGTATACAGGTCTCGAGGCGAGGCCGCGGCCAGTCTATGGGACGCGGAGAGCGGTAGGGCGATTTTCCGTGCCACCATGCCTCTCAAAGTGTTTCACATTTACTCGAGAATGCTACGCTTTGACGATCGCGAGTCGAGACCCGAGAGACGCGCCGCTGACAAACTGGCAGCCGTAAGAGAGGTGTGGGACAAATGGACCGAGCGGCTTCCCTACCTCTACAACCCAGGGCCTGACATAACGGTGGATGAGCAACTGGTTCCCTTCAGAGGTAGTAGTAGTAGTAGTAGTAGTAGTAGTAGTTGTTGGCATACAATAAATGCTTTTGTGTGTGTGTGTGTGTGTGTGTGTGTGTGTGTGTGTGTGTGTGTGTGTGTGAGCGAGTTTGAGATGAATTTTTTGGTTTGTTATTCTTATTCTTATTCTTTTTTTTCCCACCCTTTGTCTCCTTCTTACACACACACACACACACACACACACACACACACACACACACACACACAAAGGTCGTTGTCCTTTCCGACAGTATATACCGAGCAAGCCGGCCAGGTATGGAATCAAGACGTGGGTGGCGTGTGATGCAAAGTCGAGCTACGCGTGGAAAATGCAAGTCTACACCGGGAAGCCGACCTCTGGCGCTTCGGAGAAAAACCAGGGGATGAGGGTTGTGCTCGATGTCACGGAGGGACTGACGGGCGGCAACGGCAGAACCGTCACGTGTGACAATTTCTTTACCTCTTACGAGCTCGGACAGCGCCTCTTAGAGAGGAACATCGCCATGGTCGGTACGGTTAGAAAAAACAAGCCCGAACTCCCGCCGGCGCTGCTGACATCCAAGAACAGACGAGTCTTGTCCTCAAAGTTTGCATTCACGTCCACCACCACTTTGGTGTCCTACATGGCAAAGAAAAACAAGAACGTTATGCTCATGAGCACGTTGCACACGGAGGCTCCCCACGACGACGACAAAGACGACGACAACGACGTTGGCGGCGGCGGCGGCGGCGGCCATCGCAAAGACAAGAAACCGGCCATCGTTCTAGACTACAACAGCAACAAAGGAGGTGTGGACAACTTGGATAAGGTGATTGGAACATACAGCTGTAGAAGAATGACAGCGCGCTGGCCCTTGGTCATCTTTCACAACATCATCGACGTTTCTTCGTACAATGCCTTTGTGTTATGGCGAGAGATCAAACCTGGCTGGCTGTCGGGTAAACGAAACAAAAGGAGGATGTTCCTGGAACAACTGGGAAAGGCGCTGGTGACTCCACTCATCCAAAGCAGGGAGCGTCTACCTCGCACGGCAGCGTCTGCCTCGGTCGTGAGAGCTGTTCAGAGAAGAACAAGTAGCGCTAAATGTCGTGATCTACCTGAGGAGGAGGAGGAGGAGGAGGAGGAGGATAAGAATGAGGATGTAGAGGCTGCAGAAGCAGAAAAAGAAGAACGACAACGACAGCAACAACAACAACAAAGAGAGCAGCAGCAGCAGCAGCAGCAGCAGCGGCAGCCCATGACCACCACCACCACCACCACCTCATCAGCTGTCAGCTCACCTGGAATACATAGCAAGAGGAAGAGGTGTCAGATATGCCCACCAAAGATGGACCGTAAAACACAGACTTTGTGCTTTGGTTGCAAGACATTTATATGCAAAGGATGTACACTGCCATTCTGTCCGACCTGTGCTCATTTCAGTTTAGGAGCTGAGATTAGTGGTGGAGATAGAAGATAGAAGGACAGGACATGTTGGCTGACGGGCTGGCTGGCTGGCTGACTGACTGACTGACTGACTCACTGACATATGACTGAAATACTGTGTATAGTCCCTAAATGGCGCTACAATGATAAGACACCAGCCCTGGCCCTGCCACATTGCCATTGTCCTGGGGTGGGGGGGGGTCTCTGTGACCCTCTTGTGGACATCAGCCATTGGCCTTGCCCCTGCCACATTGCCATTGTCCTAAGGGGTCCCTGTGACCCACTGCTCTCTACAATCATATTAGATTTACTGCTGCAATACTGTATATAGTCCAAAGGCGGCGCTACAATGATAAGACACCAGTCCTGCCCCTGTCCCTGCCCCTGCCATTGTCCTGGGGGGTCACTGTGACCCACTGCCCTCTACAATCATATTAGATTTACTGCTGCAATACCGTGTATAGTCCCTAGGCGGCACTATAACGATAAGACACCAGCCCTGCCACATTGCCATTGTCCTGGGAGGGGTCTCTGTGACCCTCTGTTGTGGACACCAGCCCTGGCCCTGGCCCTGGCCCTGGCCCTGGCCCCTGCCACATTACCATTGTCCTAAGGGGTCCCTGTGACCCTCTACCCTCTTCAATCATATTAGATTTACTGCTGCAATACTGTATATAGTCCAAAGGCGGCGCTACAAAGATAAGAAACCAACCAGCCCTGCCCCTGTCCCTGCCACATTGCCATTGTCCTGGGGGGTCACTGTGACCCTCTGCCCTCTACAATCATAGTAGATTTACTGCTGCAATACTGTGTATAGTCCCTAGGTAGCGCTATAATGATAAGACACCAAACCCGCCCCTGCCATTGTCCTGGGTGGGTCACTGTGACCCTCTGCCCTCTACAATCATAGTAGATTTACTGCTGCAATACTGTGTATAGTCCCTAGGTAGCGCTATAACGATAAGACACCAAACCCGCCCCTGCCATTGTCCTGGGTGGGTCACTGTGACCCTCTGCCCTCTACAATCATATTAGATTTACTGCTGCAATACTGTGTATAGTCCCTAGGTAGCGCTATAACGATAAGACACCAAACCCGCCCCTGCCATTGTCCTGGGGGGTCTCTGTGACCCTCTGTTGTGGACACCAGCCCTGGCCCTGGCCCTGCCCCTGCCATTGTCCTGTGGGGTCACTGTGACCCACTGCTCTCTACAATCATATTAGATTTACTGCTGCAATACTGTATATAGTCCCTAGGCGGCGCTATAACGATAAGACACCAAACCCGCCCCTGCCATTGTCCTGGGGGGTCACTGTGACCCACTGCCCTCTACAATCATATTAGATTTACTGCTGCAATACTGTATATAGTCCCTAGGCGGCGCTATAACGATAAGACACCAAAGCCGCCCCTGCCATTGTCCTGTCCTGGGGGGTCACTGTGACCCTCTGTGTGTGGTGAAATGTAAAGACAACACGAGGGTTAAGCCAGCCTCATGAAACATTGTCCCTCTCACTAAAATATTCGCCAAAAATACAAATTTCACCCGAATCCAATGCGGACTGCTGTGTCTCGTTCAGCCAGTATAGGACCACGTCTGGGAGAAATTTCGAGTCAATCGGTCCAAAGACCTGGAAGCTATTGAAAAAATCGGCCGACGTTTTCATGAAAAAGGCCATTTTTTTCTTTAAAATATTCACCAAAAATACAAATTCCACCAGAATCCAACCAAAACCGGCGAGCCTCATTCCACCAGTGAGGAGGACATGCGTGTGCAATTTCGAGTCAATCGGTCAAAAGACGACCGTAACCCTAACCCTAGCCCCATAACCCTAACCCTAGCCTCAGCCTTAAGCCAGCCTCATGAAACATTGTCCCTCTCACTAAAATATTCGCCAAAAATACAAATTTCACCCGAATCCAATGCGGACTGCTGTGTCTCGTTCAGCCAGTATAGGACCACGTCTGGGAGAAATTTCGAGTCAATCGGTCCAAAGACCTGGAAGCTATTGAAAAAATCGGCCGACGTTTTCATGAAAAAGGCCATTTTTTCTTTAAAATATTCGCCAAAAATACAAATTTCACCCGAATCCAATGCGGACTGCTGTGTCTCGTTCAGCCAGTATAGGACCACGTCTGGGAGAAATTTCGAGTCAATCGGTCCAAAGACCTGGAAGCTATTGAAAAAATCGGCCGACGTTTTCATGAAAAAGGCCATTTTTTTCTTTAAAATATTCACCAAAAATACAAATTCCACCAGAATCCAACCAAAACCGGCGAGCCTCATTCCACCAGTGAGGAGGACATGCGTGTGCAATTTCGAGTCAATCGGTCAAAAGACGACCGTAACCCTAACCCTAGCCCCATAACCCTAACCCTAACCCTAACCCTAGCCTCAGCCTTAAGCCAGCCTCATGAAACATTGTCCCTCTCACTAAAATATTCGCCAAAAATACAAATTTCACCCGAATCCAATGCGGACTGCTGTGTCTCGTTCAGCCAGTATAGGACCACGTCTGGGAGAAATTTCGAGTCAATCGGTCCAAAGACCTGGAAGCTATTGAAAAAATCGGCCGACGTTTTCATGAAAAAGGCCATTTTTTCTTTAAAATATTCGCCAAAAATACAAATTTCACCCGAATCCAATGCGGACTGCTGTGTCTCGTTTAGCCAGTATAGGACCACGTCTGGGAGAAATTTCGAGTCAATCGGTCCAAAGACCTGGAAGCTATTGAAAAAATCGGCCGACGTTTTCATGAAAAAGGCCATTTTTTCTTTAAAATATTCGCCAAAAATACAAATTTCACCCGAATCCAATGCGGACTGCTGTGTCTCGTTCAGCCAGTACAGGACCACGTCTGGGAGAAATTTCGAGTCAATCGGTCCAAAGACCTGGAAGCTATTGAAAAAATCGGCCGACGTTTTCATGAAAAAGGCCATTTTTTTCTTTAAAATATTCACCAAAAATACAAATTCCACCCGAATCCAACCAAAACCGGCGAGCCTCATTCCACCAGTGAGGAGGACATGCGTGTGCAATTTCGAGTCAATCGGTCAAAAGACGACCGTAACCCTAACCCTAGCCCCATAACCCTAACCCTAGCCTCAGCCTTAAGCCAGCCTCATGAAACATTGTCCCTCTCACTAAAATATTCGCC